>NC_142078.1:4185877-4370877 GCF_059756535.1 Pantherophis guttatus
TAGGGTTGAAGGGACCTTGGAGATCATCTATCCCAACCCCCTGGTCACTGCAAGAGATTCTAGGGCAGTGATGGCTAACCTTTTTGCCATTGCGTGCCAAAAGCATAAATCCACACCAGTGGTGGGTTTCAACATTTTTTTACTCCCGGTTCTGTGGGTGTGGCTTGGTGGGCGTGGCATGACTTGGTGGGCGTGGCTTCATGGGAAAGATACTGCAAAATCCCCATTTCTTCCCCATCAGCTGGGATTTGGGAGGCAGAGAATAGACGGGGGTGGGGCCAGTCAGAATTGTTACTACTGGTTCTGTGGGCGTGGCTTGGTGGGGCGTGGCATGGCTTGGTGGGCGTGGCAGGGGAAGGATACCGCAAAATCTCCATTCCCTCCCCACTCCAGGGGAAGGATACTGCAAAATCCCCATTTCCTCCCGATCAAAGCTGGGACTCGGGAGGCAGAGAATAGACGGGGGCGGGGCCAGTCAGAATTTTTACTACCGGTTCTCCGAACTGCTCAAAATTTCCGCTACAGGTTCTGCAGAACTGGTCAAAACTGGCTGAATCCCATCTTTGGTCTCTCTGCTTGTGGGGCCCATGGGCAAGTGCCCATCAGGCCCAGATGTTAAAACAGCCCTGCCCCGGGGTAGTTTTTCTCCCTTCCCAACTTCTCTCTTTTTTCTTTTTTTAGGAAAGCAGGGACCAACAGTTCTGGCCGGAAGGGAAAGCGCCGCGGGGAGCCAGCGGCCTTTCCCCTCAAATATCAAGGGGGGGGGTTAGCAGTACCCCCACCCCTTCTAATCCCAGCCTCCCCTTCTATCCCTGCAGAGATTCACATGCATGGATGCCGGAGCATCCATAGGCGTGTGAATGTGACTTTTGCAGGCAGAGTTCTGCTCCAGAATAAGTCCGAGGCCGCCACCTGCTGACTATTTTTTGTCTATTTTCCCTTTTTTATGTTTTTGGCTAAAACCACAGCTGGATCCATCCTTAGCACACGTGGGGGGGTGTTTTTTGAGGATCCCGGAATCCCTAATGTAATTATCAGCCTAAAATTAAGCACACACACAAACCCAAAGATGCCACAAACTGAGTTTCGTTGCAACAGGGCAGCAAACCATGGCTAGACAGATGTGGCTTATTCTTCTGCATTCAGGAATAACATCTGGGCGGCATCGATCGTCTGAAAATCATTGTCCACTGCCACAGGTAGTGCTCGACTTACGACCAGAATGGAGGCCAACATTTCCGTTGCTAAGTGAGAAAACTTGTTTAAGGGATTTTTGTCCCTCTTTGACGACCTGGCTTGCCACCGTTGTTAAGTGAGCCGCCGTGGATGCTAAGCTAGTCACACCGTCGTTAAGTGAATCTAGCTTCCCCGTGGGACTTTGCTTGCCCGACGGTCGCGAAAAAGGGGAATCGCCTGACTCCTGGACACTACGACCGTCATAAATAGTCGTTTGGCCAAATTTGGCTCACCGGGATTGCTGCAATGGGGTTGTCCAGGGTGGAAAAACTCGTGTCACTTTTTTTTCAGGGCCATTGTGACGTCGGAATGGTCATTCAACGAACCCGTCACAAGTCGAGGACGGCCCGCGTTCTTCTATCGAGAATAAAAACCGTAAAAGTTTTGATTCCACAAAATACGCAATATTTAATTTTTGTAAATCATGCACGAAAAACACCACAAATAGCTGCTGTTGAGCGAAATTATTTTTTTAAATGTTTTTAATGTAATAAAAAGCTTAATAAAGTGTATTGGGAAAAAAAAAAGTTTTGGTTCCATTGGCGGCTACCTCCCCATTGACCTTCACAACAAGCCGAAGAGGTAGGCCCTGATGTGGCTCGAGACTCCTCCCCTTCCTAGGCCACGCCCCCTCTTTCCTCCTCCTTGCCCCTCCCCTCGGGGAAAACCCTTCCCTGACCGGCCAGCTGAGAGAGCGCGAGCAGCTCGCTTTCCCTCTCTTTAGAATATTCATGACGTGGGCGGGGTTCTGACGCCACCGCCCCAAACGGTTGGGCGAACCCATTACCCTCACAAAGGAGGGGGGGATAAAAAGAAATTAAGAAAGGGAAGAAGGAAGGAAAGGGGATATAACGCGAGGTCCAAGACGGGAGGGTCGCATCAAAGATGAGAGGGGTCCCCACTCCCCGGGAAAAAGCGGAGGGGGAGAAAGGGACGGAGTGAGGGGCCGCGCGGGGTGGATGGTCCTCCCCGCCAGGACTACGCTTCCCGGCGTGCTCCCTGGCGTCTGCGCATGCGCGGGGGCTCTGAGGAGAACGGCGGTGCCGGCCGGCCGTTCAGTCGGGACGAGGCGGCGGCGCGGCGGGAGCGTCGCTGGGCGGGCGGGAGGCTCGGTCGGGGCAGCGGAGCCGGCCGTGGCCCTGAGCGGAGGGGCGTCTCCGTGCGCAGCGGCCGCCGAGGGGCGAGCGGGGGGCGGCGGCGGCGGCGATGGGCCCCCGGCGGGGCGGCGGGCGAGGGGTCCGGGCTGCGGGGGAGACTCTGCCGCCGCCGCCGCCGCCCTCCGCCTCCTGAGCGCCATGGAGCCCGACCCGCCGCCCGGCGCGGGGGCCGCCGAGAGGAAGGACGAGCCCCCGCCCCCCAACGGTAGGAGAAAGCCCCTTGGCTGGGGAGCATGGGTGGGGGAGTCCAAGGGGAATGGGGAGGGTCGTCCTCCAGGGAGCTTTATCTTTACTGGCTGGGGAGTATGGGTGGGGGAGTCCAGGGGAGGGGGGGTAATGGGGAGGGTCGTCCTCCAGCGAGCTTTATCCCCCTTGGCTGGGGAGCATGGGTGGGGGAGTCCAAGGGAAGGCGGGGGAATGGGGAGGGTCGTCTTCCAGAGAGCTTTATCCTTCCTGGCTGGGGAGGATGGGTGGGGGAGTCCAAGGGAAATGGGGAGGATCGTCCTCCAGAGAGCTTTATCTTTCCTGGCTGGGGAGGATGGGAGGGGGAGTCCAGGGAAAGGGGGGTAATGGGGAGGGTCGTCCTTCAGCGAGCTTTATCCTTCCTGGCTGGGGAGGATGGGTGGGGGAGTCCAAGGGAAACGGGGGCAATGGGGAGGGTCATCCTCCAGCGAGCTGTATCCCCCCTGGCTGGGAAGCATGGGTGGGGGAATCCAGGGGAAGTGGGGAGGGTCGTCCTCCATCGAGCCTCCCCACGCCCTGATTGGGAATCATGGAGGGGGGGAGTCCAGGGAAGGGGAGGAAATGGGGAGGGTCGTCCTCCAGCAAGCTTTATCCCCCTTGGCTGGGAAGCATGGGTGAGGGAGTCCAGCGAAGGGGGGGGTAATGGGGAGGGTCCTCCTCCAGGGAGCTTTTACCACTGTGCCTGGGAATCATGGGTGGGGCAGTCCAGAGAAGGGGAAATGGGGAGGGTCCTCCTCCAGAAGCCTTCCCCCTCTCCATTCTGGCTGGGAATCATGGGTGGGGGGAGTCCAGGGAAGGGGCAGTAAATGGGGGGGAGGGTCGTTCTTCTCCAGCGCTGGATCTAGCAAAGAGATGAGGTTGGGGAAGTGAGCGGGTGGCGGGTATGTGGGGGTGTTTGTGGGGGTCCCTTCTGCATCCGAAGAGCCCCCCCTCTCCTATAACAAGTTGGGGGGCTTGCAAAGTCTCCTTCATTCCCCCCACCCTTGGCAGGACCCCTCCCTCCCCTACCATGACTGGGACTCATGGGTGGGGGAGTCCAGCGGAGGGGGCCAAAGGGATCATGGGAAAGAAGAAGGGTGTCCTCCAGTTTTGGGGGGGGGGCATGCGCCCATTTGAAGAAGCGAAGGAGTTATGGCTGAGGGGGGGGGTCCAGCCTGCCTTAGAAGAAAGAGACTCCCAATAATGGGTGGGGGGCTCCCCAATTTTTCTTGGGAGTCCCCCCATTATGAGTTGGGGGGGTTTCCAATAATGGGTTGGGGGTTTGCAAGGTCTCCATCTCCCCCCTCCTTGGCAAAGCCTGCCCCCTCCCCCACTTTGGAGGGGGGGTCCTTCCTGCCCCCACCCCCACCCTGCCTTCTAAAGGACCTTCCTCCTCGGGCACTTCCTGTGCGAGGCAGTGATCAATCTCGGGCCGCTCAATGGCAGCGGGTGAATATTTTATAACTCCGGGATCCTGCTTTTTGAAAGGCTCGGGGATCAATAAAAGACCCCCACCCCATAGAAATGCAAGGGAGGCCCTACATTGTGATGGGAAACTTGGAGAGGTGGGGGGGAGGGAAGGGAGGGGGCGGTCCTCTCCTTCCCCCCCACACCACAACAACAACAAAAAAAAACACACCCCAGGCCCCCTCCCTCCCTCCCTCCCTCCTTTCTCCCTTTCCTTTCTTCCCTCTCCTCTCCGCCAACTTCAAAATGTGTTTTTTCCAAGAGCTTTTGTGCCTTATTTTGCAACCTGGGGTGGGTGGGGGGGAGGAGGAGGAGAAGCAGGTCGGGTGTTTATCCCACCCACCCTCTTATCTGGCCTCTGGTCATTGTGTTGTAATTTCGGCTTCCCCTCGATTTTCAAGAGGGAGGGTCCCGTTGCCACCCACCCACCCCCCAATCTCGATTCCCTCCCTGAACTGAATTTGACAAAGCTTTTAACACAACGAGGAGCTCAGGTTCACCCCACTTTCCGAGTCGGGAAGGGGGGTTTGCAGCCTTCTTCCCTCCCCACGTTTTCTCTCCTCTCCTGCAAGGCAAAATCCTTAAAAAAGTGGGGAGTGGGATTGGGGTCTCTCAAGAGACCATTCTCTCTTTGTGTCTTGTCTTTTCTTTCTTTCTTTCTTTCTTTCTTTCTTTCTTTCTTTCTTTCTTTCTTTCTTTCTTTCTTTCTCTCTTTTTCTTTCTGTCTTCCTCTCTCTCTCTTTTCCTCTTTCTCTCTTTCTGTCTTTCTCTCCTCTCTTTCTCTCTCGCTCTCTCTTTCTCTTCTCTCTTTTTCTTTCTCTCTCCTCTCTCTCTCTCGCTTTCTCTTTCTTCCTTCTCTCTCTTTCTGTCTTTCTTCTTTCTCTTTCTTTCCTCTCTTTCTCCTCTCTGTCGCTCTCTTTCTCTTCTCTCTCTTTTTCTTTTTCTTTCTGTCTTTCTCTCCTCTCTTTCTCTCCCTCTCTCTTTCTCTGTCTTCTCTCTTTCTATCTTTCTCTCCTCTCTTTCTCTTTCTGTCTTGCTCTCCTCTCTCTCTCTTTCTCTTTCTTCCTTCTCTCTCTCTTTCTGTCTTGCTCTCCTCTCTTTCTCTCTCTTTCTCTCTTCCTTGTCTCTCTCTCTCTTGCTCTCCTCTCTTTCTCTTTCTTTCCTCTCTTCTCTCTGTCTCTCTTTCTTTCTCTCTCCTCTCTTTCTCTCTCTCTCTGTCTTGCTCTCCCCTCTCTTTCTTTCTTCCTTCTCTCTCTCTCTCTCTTTCTGTCTTGCTCTCCTCTCTTTCTCTTTCTTTCCTCTCTGTCTCTCTCTTTCTCTCCTCTTCTCTCCTCTCTTTTTCTTTCTCTCCTCTTTCTCTTTTTGTTCCTTCTCTCTCTCTCTCTTTCTGTCTTGCTCTCCTCTCTTTCTCTTTCTTTCCTCTCTTTCTCCTCTCTGTCTCTCTCTTTCCCTCCTCTCCTCTCTTTTTCTTTCTCCCTCCTCTCTTTTTTCTCTTTTTCTCTCTGTCTTTCTCTCTTCCTGACTTTCTCTCTGTGTCTTTCTCTCTCTCTCTCTCTCCCCCCCCATTCCCTTTTTGGGTTGGGGTCTCCAGGGAGACTTCATCCTGCAACAAGACTCTACTTGGGTGCAGCCCAGTTTTAGCTCTTCTCGGTCTCCTCCCCACCAGGTTTTGTGTTGCACAAACAGCCCAGAGTCCCACAAAAAGTTAAGTTGCTTCGGTTGTATCCTGAACACTTCGCCCCCCCCACTCCTCCTTCCCTTTTTTTTCAGCTGGTGGTGTAGGATTGCGACCTTAAATTCTAGCCATTGCAGAAAAAGAAAGGGCGTTTTGCTGCTCTTTAAACTGAGCTTCCAGAATCTCAATATTCAATTATCTTCAATAATTTGAAAGGGATTTGAAAGCTGGCGGCCGGCATATTTTTTTTTTTCAGGGGTTGTTAACACTTTATTTCTGCCTGCTCTAAAATCCTTGAGGTTGTTTGTCCTGGAGAAACATGGCCCCTCTTAAAGCTCACTTGATTTTTTAAAAAAAAAACAAAAAAAAAACAAACAAAAATCCACCGTCCGGCTTCAGATCAATTAAATCTGTCGATTGGTGATTAGAAAGCGAGCTTTGCATTGGCTCTTAAAACTAAGACATCGACTTTACGGGGGTCTTTGTGACCAGAGCTTTGTGAGCTGTGGAAATTTCCACTTTTTTTTTTTAGTAGCCCCACGTAGAGATTTCAGGAAATGCTATTTAATGGTCCTACCTCTTTTTTTAAAAAATAAATAAATAAATAAAATGTGTTAGTTGGGAATATTGCAATGATTTTTTTTTTTGTGGGGCCAAGTCAGATTAAGCCAGCGTTCCTCTGTTATTTTTCAGAAAAGTGTGTATTTGGCTATCTCAAGATCTGGCTAACCATTTGCCTAGGTTCAATCTTGTTTCCTTGCCCCCTCCCTCCCCCCAAAAAGCTTGAAAGCCATTTGGGAGGGCGTCTCGCTGTGTTCCCCCTTGCCATAAAATGAGAATATGGAGGACTGGGCTGCGTTTTGTTGAACTGGTGAGAAAAAAAATCCTAGCAGGAAGGGGGAAATTTTTGCAGAGTAAATGACTCTTGCGGGTCCGATTAAAAGAGGACACGGCCAGTTTATGGTCTTTGTAGTGCCTCGAAACTCTTGCCCTCTTCCTGCCATTAGGCGGATGCTGTTTTTGGGGAAGGCCTGGTGCCTCTGGTGGAACTGCACTGTGCAGGAATAGTCTATCGTACCCAGGAGTGTGAGTGCTCGGATCGGTTGAGTGGAACAAAATTTCTTTGGATAAGCAGGAGCTTTGGATTGTGTAGCGTTGTGTCTTGTTGAGTAGAGTGTGGAACCATCACAATGCTCTCAATGCCACTTTAGTTTGGGAGAAATAGCGTGTAGGTAGGTAAGTAGGTAGGTAGATAGAGATAGATGGTAGATGGTTGATAGAGCTAGATGATAGATTATCGAGAGAGAGAGATGATAGATAAATAGATAGATAGATAGATAGATAGATAGAGCTAGATGGTAGATAGTAGATGGTTGATAGAGATATAGATGAGAGAGAGAGATGATAGATGATAGGTAGATAGAGATAGATGGTAGATGGTTGATAGAGATAGAGATAGATAGATGAGAGAGAGAGATGATAGATAGATAGATAGATAGATAGATAGATAGATAGATAGATAGAGGTAAGTAGGTAGAGATAGATGGTAGATGATAGAGAGAGATAGATGATAGATTATCGAGAGAGAGAGATGATAGATAGATAGATAGATAGATAGATAGATAGATAGATAGATAGATAGATAGATGGTTGATAGAGATAGATCGATGATAGATTATTGAGAGAGAGAGAGAGATGATAGATAGATGATAGATAGATAGAGATAGATGGTAGATGATTGATAGAGATAGATGATAGATTATCGAGAGATGATAGATGATAGATAGATAGATAGATAGATAGATGGTTGATAGAGATAGATCGATGATAGATTATTGAGAGAGAGAGATGATAGATAGATAGATAGATAGATAGTTGATAGAGATAGATCGATATAGATTATTGAGAGAGAGAATGATAGATAGATGATAGATAGATAGATAGAGATAGATGGTAGATGGTTGATAGAGATAGATGATAGATTATCGAGAGAGATAGATTGATAGATAGATAGATAGATAGTTGATAGAGATAGATCGATATAGATTATTGAGAGAGAGAGATGATAGATAGATGATAGATAGATAGAGATAGATGGTAGATGGTTGATAGAGATAGATGATAGATTATCGAGATAGATAGATAGATAGATAGATAGATAGATAGATAGAGGTAAGTAGGTAGATAGAGATAGATAGTAGATGATAGAGATAGAGATAGATGATAGATTATTGAGAGAGAGATGATAGATAGAAGATGGTTGATAGAGATAGATCGATGATAGATTATCGAGAGAGAGAGAGAGAGAGAGAGAGAGAGAGAGAGAGAGAGAGATGATAGATAGATAGATAGATAGATAGATAGATAGATAGATAGATAGTTAGATAGGGTTTTCCTGCTTGGACTAGAAGACCTTCGAAGTCCCTTCCGACTTTTGTTATTCTATTCTGTTAATTGAATCTTTTCGGAGGATAAAACTATGCAGGTCGAATATAAAAATAGGTCTTACTGGGTAATGCAAAGCCTTTAAAAAGAATTTGCTTTACATTTGAAAGGGGCTGTTCTTGGACCCCCCCCCCCCCCCGCCCGAAGGATTTGGAGCTCCTAACTTCCCCCTTTTCAAACTCCAAAAACCGCGTTTTGAACTCAGGACAGAATTGTTGCCAAACAAAATCTTCCTTTGGAACGTGCCAGAAATTGTGGCTGGGCTGAGACCTGAAATTTGAAATGTTTCAGGTTCAATTTTGCTTGCTCCTTTCAAACAAACAAACAAAGAAAAACTTTTTTTTTTTTGCAAAAAGAGGAACATTGAAATGGCCATTTCGTGGCTAGCCATATAAGCATTTAAAAAAAAAAAGTGTGTGTGGGGGGGGGTAAGCCAGGATATTCTGATTTATTGTTGCATCTGAATGCCGACCACGATAACACCAACCACTGAATTTCCGATGCAGAGCCAAAAACATTTTTCCATTTGTGTCCTTCAGAAACCCCAAGATTCTGGCATGTTTTTTCTTTTTAACCTACCGAAAAATGCCGAGTCAACTAACTCCTTTTCTTGGCTTGCAAAAATGTGGCTCGCTTGGGATTCTGGCAGCTCTTAAGACCATCCCTTTCTGGCTGAATTACTGACCTAGAGAGAAACAGCAAACTGTTTGCAAACCTTAAATAAACCTTAGCCTTGGTGAATACGATCCTAAAACAGCACCCAGGATCAGCTACTCCCTTTGGGCTCATCCTCGGAGGAGTATTTTAGCTCTTTTTGAAGGGGGGGGCTTCATCCTGTGGCTTATGGAAAGGTGCCCCCTCCCTCCTTTTCAAAAGCACATGAAATGCTGCTTGGGGAAAAAAAAACGGAAAGTCAAAATCTTTTAAAAGAGAGGAGAAACAAAGGGGGGAAATATCCCAAAGTTTTTCTTTTTCAAAAGTCAGCTGGATTTTCTGCGGCGGTTTTTTTCCCCCCTCTTAAAGACGTTTCGCTTCTCGTCCCAAGAAGCATCCTCCGTTCTGACTGAACGCCGGGAGGATTTTATAGGGAGTTGTTATCGGATTTATTTATTTTACTTGTGGAATTATTGTGGGCTTTGTGGATGGAAGAGGGGAGAAAAGGAAAGGCATCGGCAAGATGCGTTTTTTTCTGTTCGTTGTCCAGCAAAGTTTTTTTTAAAAAAAAAATAGGAGAAGTTACACCGGTGTTTGCCTTTCTTGAAATCTTGAGCAAAAGGGAAAAACAAGCTCTCCGGCTGTGTTTTGTAACAATCAGTTTTCATCCTTTTTCTTTTTTTGAACGCGAGTCCACCAAGATTTTTTCCTCCCCTTGGCAGCCTGGTTATATTTTAACCTGGGCCTTTCAAGAGTGGGTCCCTCCCTCCGAACAATAGGGAACAAGGGACCCTTGCTGATCTTTTGCAAATCAACTCTGGGATCTACCAGCAGCTAGATCTACCTGATTTAGCTCCTGTGGGTTCCTGTCGTAAAAGGATCTGAGGGTGGTAATAACCCGTCAGAAGGGCTGCCCAAGGGGTACATGGTCTGGGAGGGGTGGGTGGGTGTGACGAGGTTGGGAAGCCTGCTCAGTGGGGCTCAGTAGCTGTGGGGTAACCCGAAAGGGGGGGGGTCGGAAGAGGCCTTCTGCTCGGGCCAGGGCCCCCCCAATAAGATACCGAGCGAGGCAGAAAAGACTGGGAAAATATTCTGCCCCCTTCCCTTTGTGCGTTGCAAGTCCAAACAGGAGAGGGTCTTATCATTTCCCACCGGTCTCCTTTGCAAACATCGTAAAAGCGATGGGGGACGTGACACGAAAACTATTTATGGCTTTAGATGCCGGAGCTGAGCCTTCGGCCAAACCTCGGCAGCATTTTTCTGGGCGAGCCAGAGGAACGGGACGGCACGAAGGCCTCCGTCGGCGCTCACTCACTCACGTCTGTCTCTGGCTTTTCAAGTCTCTGAAAGCAGAAAAGTTGGCAGTGGTTGACATCCTAGATCAGGGGTCCGCAACCTTAAACACTCAAAAGATCTATTTGGACCCGTTTCCCACAGAAAAGAAAACACCAGGAGCCACAAAACCCTTCCCGTGCCTGACTATTTCCTGAGCGGCCACAAAACTAGCATACGTAGTTGAATTAAGCATTCTGTTTTCTTCTTGAAACTTTTCTGTGCTTGGATTTATCCATGGTTGGCCTACCGGGGGTTGAAAAGCTCAATAAATCACGTGCCGGCGGGTGTCGCACATTAGCAGTTGTGATGCAAATTTTGAGTGACAGGGAGCCACAGCAGAGGTGTGAAAGAGCCACATACGGCTCCAGAGCCGCAGGTTGCTGACCCCTGTTCTAGATATAATAACAGAGCTGGAAGGGATCCTGGAGGTCTTTTAGTCTGACATCCTGCTCAAGCAGGAGACCCTTGACCAGTGTCCCCCCCAAAAAAACCTTTGGGCACCAGGAACCGGTTTTGTGGAGAGATGTGGAAAGGACGTGGTTTCGTGTGCTGCCTGCATTCTGCGGATGGGGCTATGTTTGTGCGGCCTGATTTCTGGCATGCTGTGGCCTGGACCGTGGATTGGGGACCCCTGCCTTAGACCATTCTGGACAAATGGCCACTTTTAAGGTTGTGTCCCTCATTTGCCTCTTCATCTTCTCGGGATTTTGAATTGTTTCACTCCAATGTAATTCCCAGTCGGTTGCTCCATGGTTAGAACCAGAGGTGGGATTCAGCTGGCTCGGACGAACCGGTAGTGGCAACCTGGCCGCTATCCCGTCCTATATCGCTGTGTTTTTGATGCCATATGTGTGGACGGCGCGTGAGAGCGAATTGCCGTGTTTTGTGATGCCGCACACTTGCGCGGATGGCGCCCATGCGTTCATATTTCTGGTGCTGGGCAAACTGGTTGTTACAGTATGGTTAGAAATACTGAGGTTGTATGACTGTATTAGCATTAAAGTTTCCCCTCACACATCTGTGCTAGTCATTCCCGATTCTAGGGGGCGGTGCTCATCTCCGTTTCCAAGCCGAAGAGCCAGCGCTGTCCGAAGACGTCTCCGTGGTCATGTGGCCGGCATGACTCAACGCCAAAGGCGCACAGAACGCTGTTCCCTTCCCACCAAAGGGGGTCCCTATTTTTCTACTTGCATTTTTTACCTGCTTTCGAACTGCTAGGTTGGCAGAAGCTGGGACAAGTTACGGGAGCTCACCCCCATTATGCGGCGCCAGGGATTCGAACCGCTGAACTGCCGACCTTTCGATCGACAAGCTCAGTGTCTTAGCCGCTGAGCCACCGCGTCCCTGTATTAGCATTAATATGGGTCAAACAAGACATCTCTTTCTCACGAGGATGTTTCCTTCTGGGGCCAGCGGAATGACAGGATAAGAAAGGGACCTCGGCGGTCTTCTAGTCCAACCCCGTGTTCATACCATTCCAGACAAATAGCGGTCCAGACTTTTCTTAAAAGCCCGCAGTGTTGGAGCCACCCACAACTTCTGGAGACAAACCGTTCCCCTGCTTGATTGTTCTCAGAGTCAGGAAATTCTCTCCTTGGTTCTAGGTCAGTGATGGCTAACGTTTTTGCCCTTGTGTGCCAAAAGCGGGGGAACGCAGTGGGTCACGTCCGTGTTTGCCCACACCCATAATTCAGTGCGCCCCTCCCCCCCGCTTTTGGCACACAGTGGGCCAGGTAGGCCCATTTTTCGCCCTCTCCAGGCTCCAGAGGCTTTCTTGGCACCTGGGGAGGGACAAAACAGCCTTCCCTATCCCCCCCCTGAGGCCCTTCGGAGGCCGGAAACGACCCATTTGCTGACTTTTGATTGGACCAGAAGGCCCGTTTTTCGCTCTCCCCAGGCTCCAGAGCCTTTCTAGGAGCCTGGGGAGGGCAGAAACAACCTCCCCCACCGGAGGCCCTCTGGAAGCTGGAAACGGCCTGTTTGCCGACTTCTGGTGGGACCGGAAGGCCCGTTTTCGCTTTCCCCAGGCTCCAGAGCCTTTCTAGGGGCCTGGGGAGGGCAAAAACAACCTCCCCCCCCCGGAGGCTCTCCGGAAGCCGGAAACGGCCTGTTTGCCGACTTCTGGTGGGACCGGAAGGCCTGTTTTTCCCTCTCCCCAGGCTCCAGAGCCTTTCTAGGAGCCTGGGGAGGGCAAAAACAACCTCCCCACATCCCCCTGGAAGCCCTCCGGAAGCTGGAAACGGCCTGTTTGCCGACTTCTGGTGGGACCGGAAGGCCCGAAAATCAGTTGGCTGAGCTAGGGCAACACCCGTGTGCCTACCGATATGGCTCCACTGTCACCTGTGGCACGCGTGCCATAGGTTCACCATTGCAGTTCTAGGTTGCTTCTCTCCTGGGTTAGTTGATGTAGATCTGCAACTATGGATGGGAGAACGGTTTCCTCTCCCACCCGGCTGCTGGACACGTTGCTTTGTGCCAGATCCCAGGATAAGGAAGGCATACGTGAGGATCAGGCCTTCAGGCCAGGACAAAGAGCAAATTCCTAATCGCCAGTTTTCCAAACAGCCTTGAAACGACCTTGAAAAACTGCTGGCTCTGGGGTGGGGGGGGGAGAGAATGGGGAGTGGGAAAGGCAGAAGGTGGACGAGGGACTGCGCAGATCAGAAATAAGTCAAGCCGGGTTACAAATTGACCCAGGTTTCAAGGGGGAGGCCCTGAATTTGGGACGGTCCTCTTGGGCTCAAGATGGCCCCTTCTCAACCCAAGCTGGTGATGTATTTTCTACTGAAAAGTCGTGGAGCAAGTGAAATTTTTGGTCTTCCTCCAATCAGTTGGGTAGAAAGCCATTTTTAAGTCTTAGCCGATCTTTTTTTGGATCCCCGCCCAGCGACCCCCGTCCTAGTCGGTAGCACGGCGGTCAGTTCAGTGGTCTTTCAATCAGAATAGAGCTGGAAGGGACCTTGGGAGGTCTTCTAGTCCAGCTCCCTGCTCAAGCAGGAGACCCTAGACCATTTCAGACAAGTGACTGTCCAGTCTCTTCTTAAAAACCTCCAGGGATGGAGCGGCCATTATTAAAAGTCTTTAATACAGCTAGTCCTTGACTTGCGACCAGCATTGAGCCCAGAACCTATGTAGCTAAGTGAGAAATCCGTCAAGTGAGTTTTGCCCCACATTGTACGACTTTTCCTTGCCACAGTTGTTAAGTGAATCACAGCAGTTGTTAAATGAGTAACATCGTTAAGTGAACCTGCCTTCCCCAGTGCTCGTCAGGGAATCCGTCACCCCTATTTCCCCAAAAATAAGACCTCCCCTGATAATAAGCCCAATCGGGCTTTTGAGCGCATGCACTAAAATAAGCCCCCTCCCCTGAAAGTATTTAAACGCATGTGTATCTGGTGCCCACCGTTTCCTCTGGTTAGGGTTAGGGAGACAGAACTGGGAATCAGGTAAGACGGCAAGAGGAGCCCCATCTTGCTCCAGGCGCCCCAAAAGAATAAGACCTCCCCGAAAATAAGGCCAAGCACTTATTTTGGGGTTCAAAAAAATATAAGTCAGGGTCTTATTTTTGAGGAAACACAGTAGGTAGGTAGGTAGATGGGCAGACAAGAATTATTTGTAGGTAGGTAGGTAGGTAAGTAGGTAGATATGGAAGTATTGAAAAATTGTAGGTAGGTAGATGATAGATAGATAGGGAAGTATTTAAGAGTTGTAGGTAGGTAGGTAGGTAGATTAGATAGATAGATAGATAGATAGATAGATAGATAGATAGATAGATAGATAGATAGATAGATATGGAAGTATTTAAGAGTTATAGGTAGATAGATAGATAGATAGATAGATAGATAGATAGATAGATAGATAGATAGATAGATAGATAGATAGACATGGAAGTATTTAAGAGTTTTAGGTAGGTAGGTAGATTAGATAGATAGATGATAGATAGATAGATAGATAGATAGATAGATAGATAGATAGATAGATAGATAGATAGATAGATATGGAAGTATTTAAGAGTTATAGGTAGATAGATAGATAGATAGATAGATAGATAGATAGATAGATAGATAGATAGATAGATAGATAGACATGGAAGTATTTAAGAGTTTTAGGTAGGTAGGTAGATTAGATAGATAGATGATAGATAGATGATAGATAGATAGATAGATAGATAGATAGATAGATAGATAGGGAAGTATTTAAGAGTTGTAGGTAGGTAGGTAGATAGATAGATAGATAGATAGATAGATAGATAGATAGATAGATAGATAGATAGATAGATATGGAAGTATTTAAGAGTTATAGGTAGATAGATAGATAGATAGATAGATAGATAGATAGATAGATAGATAGATAGATAGATAGACATGGAAGTATTTAAGAGTTTTAGGTAGGTAGGTAGATTAGATAGATAGATGATAGATAGATGATAGATAGATAGATAGATAGATAGATAGATAGATAGATAGATAGGGAAGTATTTAAGAGTTGTAGGTAGGTAGGTAGATAGATAGATAGATAGATAGATAGATAGATAGATAGATAGATAGATAGATATGGAAGTATTTAAGAGTTATAGGTAGATAGATAGATAGATAGATAGATAGATAGATAGATAGATAGATAGATAGATAGACATGGAAGTATTTAAGAGTTTTAGGTAGGTAGGTAGATTAGATAGATAGATGATAGATAGATGATAGATAGATAGATAGATAGATAGATAGATAGATAGATAGATAGGGAAGTATTTAAGAGTTGTAGGTAGGTAGGTAGATAGATAGATAGATAGATAGATAGATAGATAGATAGAGAAGTATTTAAGAGTTGTAGGTAGGTAGGTAGGTAGATAGGGAAGTATTTAAGAGTTGTAGGTAGGTAGATAGATAGATAGATTAGATAGATAGATAGATAGATAGATAGATAGATAGATAGATAGATAGATAGACATGGAAGTATTTAAGAGTTTTAGGTAGGTAGGTAGATAGATTAGATAGATAGATGATAGATAGATAGATAGATAGATAGATAGATAGATAGATAGATAGGGAAGTATTTAAGAGTTGTAGGTAGGTAGGTAGGTAGGTAGGTAGGTAGATAGATAGATAGATAGATAGATAGATAGATAGAGAAGTATTTAAGAGTTGTAGGTAGGTAGGTAGGTAGGTAGATAGGGAAGTATTTAAGAGTTGTAGGTAGGTAGATAGATAGATTAGATAGATAGATAGATAGATAGATAGATAGATAGATAGATAGATAGAGAAATATTTAAGAGTTGTAGGTAGATAGATTAGATAGGTAGGTAGATAGATGATAGGTAGGTAGGTAGGTAGGTAGATAGATAGATATGGAAGTATTTAAGAGTTGTAGGTAGGTAGATAGGTAGGTAGGTAGATAGGTAGGTAGATAGGTAGATAAGGAAGTATTTAAGAGTTGTTTATAGGTAGGTAGGTAGGTAGGTAGGTAGGTAGGTAGATTCTATTGTCAAGCATCTGAATGTAAATCAGGAGATTATGGGGTTGCTGCAGTGGTCGTAAATCTGAAAAATGATCATGTCTCTCTTCAGTGCTGTTGTTACTTCGAACAATCTGTTGTAAGTCGAGGACTACCTGTAAGCAGGTGGTCAGAGTGAAGATCTGGCATGGTTCTAGCAGCCTCGTACCACCCCCAAGGTGGTCTCGAGGCAGACCAAGGAAAGACCCTCACAAAATTCACCGGCCGCCTTTCTTCTTGCGTGTCCCACTCGCCAAGTCCAGTTAGCTCCGCCGACTTTAGAAAGAGACGAGGCATCTGTAGAGGTTGTAACCTGATCTAGCCCACCCACCACCCCTAGGACGCTGAGCTGGGAGATGCACAGGATCTTGCTACCACCATATGCTTGTTGGGGAGGTGGGGGGCTTCTCATTTCCACCACCTCCCGCATTTCGGTATCGCATCGTCTTTTCTCCTTTCGCCCTGCCTGCTTCTTGGGTGTCCCAATTTCCTGGGTTTCGGTGTCACCCTCCGAGAAAGGGCACTCTGGGCAGTTGGCGGTGCGCTCATATGACAGCTCTGCACCGCCGGCCAAGCAGAACTCCGGCCACCTGTGACGAGTGACGGGTGTCGGGATCCTTCTTGTTTGCTCTCTCTCTCTCTTTCTCTCCCCCCCCTTCCCACCCGCCCGGAGCCGTTGGCGCAAACGAAGAGATTTCGCACCCGGCCGAACTTTCCCGGCTCCTGGGAAATTTCGAAAGCTGTCCTTTCCCTCCACGAGAACCGAGACCAGCCGCACTTCCGATTTCGACCGCTTTCGTAAGATACACCGCCCATGGGACTTGCGGGTGGGGGTGGGAGGCCAGGCCCCTGAGCCACTGTCCTTTCCAGTTGCGCCACCCGCCCCGCAGAGCCGGGTCTCGTACGGCACGTAAGCGGAGGCGCCAAGCTTCGCTCGCCTTTCCTGCAACTTGGCCCTTGGCGGCTGCATCAGAAGCCCCATGGGGCAAACCGGAGGCTGGAGAGGAGCACAGAGGCACACCTCTCGGCGCTTAACCCCCTAAGGCTCTCCCAAAATGAACCTGAGCTTGCTTGCGTTCCGGTTATCCAAGGCAGGGGTGAGGCCGGCCCCGGAGCTCCTGTCCCCGGCCCTCTCCGCCCTCCTGCCACATGGCCCGGGCATGCTTTTCCAGGCTGACCCCCCCATGGGGAATTGCCGCTTCCTGGCTTTTGGGGAGCTTGGTGCAAATAAAGGTGTAGGGTGGGTGTTTTTTTTTCCTCTCCTCCCTCCTTTCGCCGGCTCGGAGCATGCAGGCCTGACTGCCCCCTCCCCTCCCCACGGGTCACTCTTCAGTGGCCGCCTCGACAAGCAGTAGAGATATGAGGGATGATTCAATCAGGCTGTCTTCACTGCCTACGTGCAGGAGTAGCAGCTGGACGGGGTTCCAAAGCTGGCGGGAACAGCTGGATGAAGGGAGAAGCTGTTTACCACTTCCCTATTTGAAACATTTTTCTTTCTTTCTTACTCTCCCTCTTTTCTTTCTTTCTCTCTCTCTTCTCTCACTTCTCTTTCTTTCTATAGTCTTCTTTCCCTCTTTTTCTTTCTCTATGTTCATCTCCCTCTTTTTCTTTCTTTTTCTATGTTCCTCTCTTTCCCTCTTTTTCTTTCTCTTTCTATGTTCTTCCCTTTCTTTTTTTCTCTCACTCTTTTTCTATGTTCCTCTCTCTCTCTCTCTGTCCCTCTCTCTCTCTTTCTTTGTCTCTCTTCCCTTTCTCTGTCTCTTTCTCTCTTTCTCTCTTTTTTATGTTCCTCTCCCTCTTATTCATTCTTTCTCTCTCTTTCTGTGTTCCTTTTTTTTTCTTTCTTTCTTTCTTTCTTTCTTTCTTTCTTTCTTTCTTTCTTTCTTTCTTTCTTTCTTTCTCTTTCTATGTTCCTCTGTCTTTTCCTCTCTTTTCCTCTTTCTCTTTTTATGTTCTTCTCTTTCCCTCAATTTTTCTCTCTATCTCTCTGTCTCTTTCTATGTTCCTCTCTCTTTCTCTCTCTCTCTCTGTCCCTCTCTTTCTCTCCCTTTCTTTGTCTCTCTTCCCTTTCTCTTTCCCTCTTTTTTATGTTCCTCTCCCTCATATTCTTTCTTTCTCTCTCTATGTTCCTCTCTCTTTTCCTCTCTTTTCCTCTATTTCTCTTTTTATGTTCTTCTCTTTCCCTCTCTTTTTCTCTCTATCTGTCTCTTTCTATGTTCCTTTCTCTTTCTCTCTTTCTCTCTCTCTTTCTCTGTCTCTCTTCCCTTTCTCTGTCTCTTTCTTTCTCTCTTTTTTATGTTCCTCTCCCTCTTATTCTTTCTTTCCCTCTCTATGTTCCTTTCTCTTTCTATGTTCCTCTCTCTTTTCCTCTTTTTCTTTCTTTCTATGTTCTTCTCTTTCCTCTCTTTTTCTCTCTATCTCTCTATCTCTTTCTATGTTCCTTTCTCTTTCTCTCTTTGTCTCTCTGTCCCTCTCTTTCTTTCTCTCTTTCTTTGTCTCTCTTCCCTTTCTCTGTCTCTTTCACTCTTTTTTATGTTCCTCTCCCTCTTATTCTTTCTTTCTCTCTCTTTCTATGTTCCTCTCTCTTTCTCTTTTTTCTTTCTCTTTCTATGTTCCTCTCTCTTTTCCTCTATTTCTTTCTTTCTATGTTCTTCTCTTTCCCTCTCTTTTTCTCTCTATCTCTATGTTCCTTTCTCTCTTTTTCTCTCTATCTCTCTCTTTTTCTCTCTCTTTCTTTGTCTCTCTTCCCTTTCTCTGTCTTTCTCTCTTTTTCGATGTTCCTATCTATCTATATCTGCCCCCCTCTCTTTCTCTCTCTCTTTCTTTCTCTTTCTCTCTAGAGCAAGTTTGGTCCTTGCAGACATCTCAGGATATCTAATTAAATCAGCGGTCCCCGATTGCATATTTCAGAGTCAAAATCAGAATTTGCCTAAAACTGGCTTGTACAGATGTTTTTAGCACAGAAGAACACATTCAATCTTTAGAAGAGCGAGGGGAAGAGAGCAGGGAAAAGCAAATTACAAATACGGGTAATCCTCAACAGTTCATTTAGTGACATTCAAAGTTACAACAGCACCGGAAAAAGCGACCAATTTTCACAGTTACGACTGTTGCAGCATCCCCAGGGTCACATGATCAAAATTCGGACACTTGACCACTGACTCACCTTTATGACGGTCGCAGCGACCTTCTGACAAGCGAAGTCAACGGGGCGGGGAAGGCGGATTCATTTAACAACCGTCGTAAAATGGAGCAAAACTCACTTTAAAAAATTCTCACTTAGCAACAGAAATTTGGGTGTGTATGTATGTGTCAGTTTGTGGTCATACGTCAAGGCCTACCTGTATCTCTCTAGTCGCATGATCCAAATTTGGATGCTTGGCCAGTGTCTCATACTTACGACGGTTGCAGTGATCTGGGGGGGGAGGGGGCTCACCTGATTCCCCTTTTTGACAAGCAAAGTCAGTGGGGAAGCCACATTCCCTAAACAAGGGGTCTCCAACCTTGGTCACCTTAAGATCTGTGGACTTCAACTCCCAGAATCCCCCCAGGCAGCATGGAATTCTGGGAGTTGAAGTCCACAAGTCTTAAAAGTGGCCAAGATTGGAGACCCCTGCCCTAAACCAACATGTTACTAACTGCAGTGATTTCCTTAATGAGGGTCGTTAAATGGGACGAGACTCCCTTCACCACAGTCTCGCTTAGCGACAGAAATTTTGGGCCCCATGGCAGCCGTAAGTCGAGGACAACCCGCATTTCAGGATGGGGTGCGAGGGAAACCCCATCCACTGGACAGATTTGTCCATCTCTTAGTGCTGGAGTTTGGCAAGCCCAGGACTGAAATTTAAACCTCAATTCTAGGCTTTGTCGTCGTCAACCTGGTTTGTTGTGCCCAATCTGCAGCGGCCATTTTGCGGCTCCCGAGTGGAAGTGGCCATAGCACCCAGTGGTTAGGCAAGGTGGACGGGCCCTTCCCCACCTTCCTTCCTTCCTTCCTTCCTTTCTTTTTTCTTTCCTTCCTTCTTCCTTTTTCTTTCTTTCTTTCTTCTTTCTTTCCTTCTTTCTTTCTTCCTTCTTCCTTCTTTTTTCTTCCTTTCCTCTCTTTTTCTTTCTTTTTTCTTTCCTTCCTTCCTTCCTCCCTTCCTTCCTTCCTTTTTTCTTTCTTCCCTCCCTCCCTCCCTCCTTCCTTCCTTCCTTTCTTTTTTCTTTCCTTCTTCTTTATTTTTCTTCCTTTCTTTTTTCTTTCCTTCCTTCCTTCTTTCTTTCTTCCTTTTTTCTTTCTTCCTTTTTTCTTTCCTTCTTTCTTTCTTCCTTCTTTCTTTTTTCTTTCTTCTTTTCCTCTCTTTTTCTTTCTTTTTTCTTTCCTTCCTTCCTTTTTTCTTTCTTCCCTCCCTCCCTCCCTCCTTCCTTCCTTCCTTCCTTTCTCTCCCCACCCCATCCCAAACTCAAACCAAAAGAAATTCCTTCCCAAATCCGGTTAGGCCTGGTTTGGCCATCGCACTCCACACTGTGGTTGTAAAAGTTTGTGTAATCTCCCCAGGGATTACGCTGCGGTGTCTGATTAACTCGCTGCATCTCCTTGAATTATCTCGGCGAAAGGTGAAAGAGACGGGAATCTTTCTAAGATCGGTGGAGAGTCGCTTTCTCCATAGTTGGTGCCCTGATGACCGAACGAGTCCGGCTGCCATTTTTTTTTTAACCATTGCTGATTTTCTCAAGCGTTTGGAGTCGTTTCATCTCCCCAAATAAGTTAAGTGAGATCCAGGGATCTTCTGAGGTATAGTGTGACTTTAGGATATAATCTGGAGAAGTCCACCCTTGGCCATTTTTAAGGCCCGTGGACTTCAACTCCCAGAATCCCTCAGGCAACATGGAAGGAAGGAAAAAGTTTGGGAAGGGCTGGGTTAGGGGCTATGTTGGGGTGTCCAACTTTGACCACTTTTAAGACCTGTGTACTTCAACTCCCAGAATCCCCCAGGCAGCATGGAATTCTGGAAGTTGAAGTCCACAAGTCTTAAAGTGGCCAGGGTTGAACAGCCCCGATATGCCCCCAGCCCAGTTTCTCCCAATTTTTTTTCTTCGTTACCTTAAACTACTCATCCGAAAAATCTTACCAAGCTTCAAGGACCTACCTTAAGTCTCTACCTTTAGCACTGTCCTCACTTTGAAGCGTCACAGAACAACCCCTTCATATCTCGAGGACTAAAAACGACAGCGTGGAATGATTTTCGCGTCCTTCCCACACCTTCCCCGCGGTTGTTTTCATCGATTAAGTTCATCTTATGTTGGCAGATTTTCAAATATATCGCAGGACACTGTGGCAATCTTTTTAAGTCCATTTCAACGTCCCTCTGGTGGTGGTCGTGGGTTGGTGGACTGTGGCCCAAAGAAAGACCACTTTTATCTAATTTTGGATAGTTTGCCCAGGGTTCAGAAGCCCCACCCTTACGCCTTTCCCAAAGGTTGGTCATGGGTTAATAGGGAAGAAGGTCTTTCCTAGAGCAGGGGTCTCCAACCTTGGCAACTTTAAGACTTGTGGACTTCGACTATTCTGGAAGTCGAAGTCCACAAGTCTTAAAGTTGCCAAGGTTGGAGACCCCTGTCCTAGAGTGTCCTTGGTATGATTCCCTGAAGAGCTGGCCAATCCTAGGGTGACTCCCTGACTGAACCCCATCTGGATTGGGGTCCTGGATTGCTTTCAGGCCCACACCTCAAAATGTGGCCAGCGGGACTTTCCTGGCATTGATTCACCAGCATCTTCAGCTAGTATGGAAGGGCAGGTGGGACTTCTTTAGACCTCAAGCTCTCAAGAACCGTCCCAGGAGTTGGGCGTCCTCTCAATTTTCTGCTTGCTTACTTGCCTGGATCATATCTTGGAAGAGGGTCCCTGTCCTGGGTGGGTGGGTGAGTGGGTTTCCAGAGCCTCCTTTGCGTTCGTTTGGCCCGGGATCAACCCTACGCTTCCATCCAGAAGTGGCCAACTTTGGAAGGCGAAGGATGGTGGGGGGACCCTTCCTGTACCCCAAAAAGGCTAGTGATGTCTTGCCCATGGTCTCCTTTGACGAGTTGGGCAGAAGCCCCCCCCCTTTTAAGGCCAGCGTTAAAAAAATGAGTCCCGGTTTATAGCAATAAGGCTATGTTGGGAAATGTAACCAAAAACCGGGCACATTTTATCACATGTGGTGGACTTGTGCTAAAGCAAAAAAACGTTGGGCAAAAATACACAGGTGAAATGAAAAGGTGATACGGAAACATAGATTTTTAAACCTGGACTGTTTTTATTAGGCATAATACCAGAAAAACTTGATAAGCAAAGTATACTGTGTTTCCCCGAAAATAAGACCCTGTCTTATATTTGGAAAAACGGAGAAACACCGCGAGACGGAGAGATAATTAGGAAGATAGTAGATTGTGCAGAAATGGATAGACTTAAAATTAAACGGAACGAAGACACACAATATTGTCAAACATGGAATTTATTTTATCAGCGGTTGGAAAAAAAGGGGTGGAGATTAGAGGTTCGTATTCAGCCGGTTTGATCGGTTCGTGCGAACTGGTAGCGCAATCCCGTCCTATATCGCTTGTGTTTTTTAACGGTGCATGCATGTGCGGGCAAATTGCCGTGTTTGACACCGCACGGGTGTGCGGATGGTGCGCACAAGTGAATTGCCATGTTTTGTGACGCACTGCGCACGCGTGGATGGCGTGCACGCAAAGTGAGTGCACACGCATGCTCACATTTCTGGTGCTGGGCAAACCGGTTGCTACAAGTATGTGAATCCCACTTCTGGTGGAGATGAAGAATGCAAAGCTGTATCATTCATCGAACTAAATACCCAGACGACACAATGTTGATTAAGCGCTCAGAAATGTGATTGATAGAAAATTAATAACATTTATATTTAAAAAAGGCTGTCTCTTTTCTCTTTCAGGGTTCCCTCAAGAGCCTTCAGCCGAACATGACCCGCCCTTTGGTAGGTGTGAAGATGCTTTCTTTCCAACTTGTCTACCCTCCCCTCTTCGGAAGATGAACATTAACAAAACTTATTTATTTATTAGTTCAATTTATATGCCGCCCTTCTCCAAAGACTCAGGATGGCTAACAATGCACTTATAGCAATAGCCTTCATTCTTTTTTTGTATATACCTGCTTATTAGGGCTTTTGGCTCCCCATAAGCGGTGTTTCTACAAAGTCAGCTTATTGCCCCCACAATCCGGGTCCTCGTTTTACCTACCTCGAAAGGATGGAAGGCTGAGTCAACCTTGAGCCTGGGGAGATTTGAACTCGCAATAATTGCAGGCAGCTGGCAGCTAAATGCTACATAACAGCACTTAGTCCGCTGCACCACCAAGGCTCCTTATGAGAGCCCCTCCCCTCTTTCCGCCCCCCCCCTTTTGTCCGGCTGCTTATTCCTCCTTGCTCCATAAAGGACGAACGCCGTTCTTCAAAACGGACAGTCCCATATCTTTTCTGCAACCTGATGGGGATGGTGCAGGTATGAAATTCAATTTTTTTCCCCTACCGGTTCTGTGGGCGTGGCAGGGGAAGGATACTGCAAAATTCCCATTTTCCTCCCTCGCTGCTCAGATATTCCACCGATTGGGCTAAGATCCACTGTCATTGGACTGACTGGGTGCCATTCAAACTTCCTCTACAGCCTGGTCACGCCCCTTTCTTCTGCGCATGTCCAGTCTTTTCACTCAGTCACAGGTGATTAGACTGGTGTGCCTTTTGTTCTTAGGTTAAATTGTTTCAAATAGCAGGATTTTTAGTTAATTTTTGTTCGGAGAGTTGTGGATTCAAGGATATTGCAAAATCTCCATTCCCTCCCCAATCCTGGAGGAAGGATATTGCAAAATCTCCATTCCCTCCCCACTCCTGGGGGAAGGATATTGCAAAATCCCCATTCCCTCCCCACTCCTGGGGGAAGGATACTGCAAAATCTCCATTCCCTCCCCACTCCTGGGGGAAGGATATTGCAAAATCCCCATTCCCTCCCCACTCCTGGGGGAAGGATACTGCAAAATCCCCATTCCCTCCCCACTCCTGGGGGAAGGATATTGCAAAATCCCCATTCCCTCCCCACTCCTGGGGCCAGACAGAGGTGGTATTTACCAGTTCTCCAAACTACTCAAAATTTCCGCTACCAGTTTTCCCGAACCTGCTGAATCTCACCCCTGGGATGGTGTCTTCCCAGATGCTTCCGGCTAGGGATGCTGGGAGTTGTAGTCTTTAAACCCCCTTCCCCCCCCAATATTTCCCAGGTTTCCTTTGAGGCGCCACTGAAGAGTTGAGATATTGGCCAAGTCACGGTCTCACCTGGGGGGGGCCTTCAAAGTCAACTCCTTTCCTGCAGGTTCAGGCGAAGTTCATTTCTGGGGTGGGGAGGAAGGACCCTCTCTCCCCCCCCCCCCAAAATCCATTTTGGTGAGGATAAACAGAGGCAAGGCCAGCCACGGGTCAGGAGAAGGTCAGACCGGGGCAACCTTTCCCCCCTCCCCTGCGGTGTGTCCCCCCTCGCCCCCCAACTCTGCAGTGGTGGCCGGACTTTTCTTCTCCTCCTCCTCTCCTTGCGTTGTTGACCGTACAGCTGTAAAAACTCAAAAAGAACCGAGCCAAAAGGCTGAGAAGGGAACTGGGAGCCGGAGAAGAATGGCACCCATTGTCCCTTAAAACAGGAGAAATAATTGATTTATGTTATGGCACCCAATTAGGCTATAAAAGAGGAGGGGGCACCCTTTAAAGCTACCCCAGGGCTTGATTGCAGCCCCAAAGAACCCCCCTCCCCAGAAAAAGGTCATCAGCTCAGCGTGCTAGATTATTTATTCCTTTCAAAAGCCGAGACAATGCCTCCGGTCAACAATTGGCCGTCCCCCTTCACATCGTGGCCGGAGGAGAGGGCAAAGGTCAAGGAGCCCCCGCCAGCAACAGCTGGTCCTCTCGGGTCAAGCAGTTTTTGATTGGGATGTCCTTTCCAATTTCTCTGCAGGGCAGATCATTCTCCCCCCGCCCCTCGTTGTCGCCCCCCCCCCCATTTTCATAGGCCTACGCCAGGGGTGGGTTCTAATTTTTTAAACTACCGGTTCTGTGGGCGTGGCTTATTTTATGGGCGTGGCTTGATGGTCATGTGACAATTCTTTAGGATTTAGCAGAGGTACTGGTCTACCAGGCTTTTAACTGCTTGCAGAGCTGTACCTGTCTACTCATTCATTTTTGCAGGCACCGGTCTACCCATGTATTTTTGCAGGCACCAGTCTACTCATGTATTTTTGCAAGCATTGGTCTACCCATTTATTTTCGCAGGCACTGATCTACTCATGTATTTTTGCAGGCACCGGTCTACTCATTTGTTTTCTTTTAACACTGATCAGCTGTAGGGCGGCCCTTTGAAGCCCCCCCGGCAAGAGTTTAAACAGTTTTTTTCCCTCTAGCCATCAGCTGGGACTCAGGAGGCAGCAATAGATTGGGGGTGGGACCAAATAAAAGGTAAGAATAACGTGGGGGGGGGCCCAGAACCGGTTCAGTGACGTCATATTGTCACCGCTACCGGCTCGGCCGAACCGGGAGGAACCCACCACTGGCCTATGCCTCTCCGCCCCCCCTCCGCAAGTGCTCGGGGGTATCCGGACCGGACTTGTGCCGGTGTAAAGTTGGTGTAAAGTTTGCAGGCCGAACCTCCCCAGTTTGTAATGGCGCTTTTGGATCCTCGCTGGCCCTTCTGTGGCCAAGGATGATGGGGCTGGTTCTGGCAGCTCCGTTCGGCAAGTCGCGACCCATTTTTTGACTCGCATATCAGCACATGCGCGCCTTGCAAACATCTTAAGGTGCTTTTAAATTGGGTGTTTGTTAGTTTTTAATTTCGTGGGCCAAATTTTATATATTTGTTTTAAATTGTTCTTAAATTTTGTGGTTTATATGTGTTTTAATATGGCTGTACACCGCCCTGAGTCCTTTGGGAGAAGGGCGGTATAGAAGTTCAATAAAATCTAAAATAATCTAAATCTTCCATCAGGTGGCACAGCCATAATCCTCGACCTACAACCCCAGTTGAGCCCCAACATTTACGTGGCTAAATGAGACATTGGTCAAGGGAGTTTTTTGCCTGCCTCATGTTACGACGTTTCTCATCTTAACCATTCATACGGTTGTTAAATGAACTTCACTTGTCGGACGGTCGCCAAACGGGAGCACTTGACCCCCGGGATAGCGCAACTGTCATAAATGCGAGTCCGTTGTCAAGCATCCGAATATAAATCTTGGGGATATATTTTATATATTTCCAAAAAAAACAGGCCGAGAAAAGCCTTAAAAGCGGGTCAGAAAAATCCCCGAAAACGGGCTGGAAAAAAAGCTGCAAAAGGCCCGAAAAAAAGGGAGTCCAAAACTTTTTTTTTGTTTTTGTTTTCCTCTTCTAAATTTAGGTGTGTCTTGCAGTCCGAAAAATACGGTAAACGACACAGCTCTCTATACCTGTTCAACAAAAATCTTAATTTTTTCCCCCAAACGCGTCTTAACTCTCTTTTCTTTCTTTTCTCTCTTCCCAGCTGCAGATGTTGAACAGATGAACGCCCCTCCTTCCGTGCTTCTCTTGAACGCCGGCAGTAAGTGTGACTTTCTCTAAAACGGTTTTTTTTGGGAGGGGAGGTGTCCTCTCCGTTCCCCCCTCTGTACCCATCTGCAGGTAATCCCCAATTTACGACTGCAATCAGGTGTGATTGAAAAATTTCAGCAACTGGTTGCTGGATGTGCGTGGCCTACTCGGCCTCCTGTACCACGCCAGGGAAAGGAGGAGGCATTTTCACCCTCCCCAGGCTCCGGAGGCTTTTCTCAAGCCTCCAGGAGGGCTAAAACAGCCTCCCCCGGGCTCCAGAGGCCAGAAACAGGCCTGTTTCCGGATTTCCAGTACTTCCGGTAGGTCCGTTTTTCACCCTCCCAGAGCCTCCATACGGTCCCTGCACTTACGTGGCATCCAAAACGGGCCGCGTGGAGACTCCTGGGAGGGGAGGGGCGGGATGGGCGGGGCCAGCCAGTCCTTGCAACAACTGTTTCGGCGAACCAGATTAAAATTAACATCCGGTTTGGGTTAAACGGGTCCGAATGGGTTGAATCCCACCCCTGACCTCAATTGAGCCCAGCATTTCTGTCGTTCAGTGAGACATTTGTTCCGTGACTTTTGTCCCCATTATACGGCTTTTCTCGCTAAGCGAATCCCTGCAGTTCATAAATTAGAAACTTGGTTGTTAAGTGGACTTTGGCTTCCCCGTTGACTTGACTTGTGAGAAGGTTGCAAAAGGGGAATCACATGACCCCGGGACACTGTCACTGTCATAAATATGAGACCGTGGCCAAACGCCTGAATTTTGTTCAGATAGCGGCCACCTTTCACCTGACTATCCACTAGAGGGCAGTATCCAGAGTCTACCCATTTTGGTTGCTTCTTCCCTGGCATCAAATCATGGTTTAGGGTTTGTTTCAAGGGCTCTTTTGATTGGCAGAGAATGTCCTCCTTATGAGGAACCCCCAAATCTCCTAGAAATTTTGGGGAGCGGGCTCTCAAAAGTCACCCCTTGCCTTCCCATTCAGAAGTTAGCAAGAGCGAGCTGAGGTTTGCGCCTTCCTGAAGAGGTTGGTCCAGACCAAAATCTATCATTCTTAACTCTCTATAGTTAAAGGTTCCATAAAGCCTTGGTAAGGCCACATCTAGAATAGATAAATGTAAATAGTTTTGGTCACCACACTATAAAAAAGATGTTGAGACTCTAGAAAGAGTGCAGAGAAGAGCAACCAGCATGATTCAGGGACTGGAGGCTAAAACATGCGATGAACGGTTCCAGGAACTGGGCATGGCTAGTCTAGTGAAGAGAAGGACCAGGGAAGACAGGAGAGCATCTTCCAAGATTTGAGGGGCTGCCACAGAGAGGAGGGGGTCAACCTGTTTTCCAAAGCACCCGAAGGCCAGACAAGGAACAATGGATGGAAACTGACCAAGGAGAGATTCAACCTGGAAATAAGGAGGAAATTTCTGACCGTGAGAAGAATCAACCCATGGAACAGAAGTTGCCTTCAGAAGTTGTGGGAGCTTCATCACTGGAGTCTTCCAAGAAGAGTCTGGACTGCCCTCTGTCAGAAATGGTGTAGGGTCTCCTGCTTGGGTGGGGGTTGGACTAGATGACCTACAAGGTACCTTCCAAATCTGAATCTATCTAAGATGATCAAAGGCCTAGAGGCTAAAACATACAATGAACGATTGCAGGAACTGGGCCTGGCTGGTCTAGGGAAGAGAAGGACCAGGGGAGACATGATAGCAGTCTTCCAAAATTTGAGGGGCTGCCACAGAGAGGAGGAAGGGGTCAAGCTATTTTCCAAAGCACCCTAAAGACAGACAAGGAGTAATGGATGGAAACTGAACAAGGAGAGATTCAACCTGGAAATAGGGAGACATTTTCTGACAGTGAGAACAATCAACCCATGGAACAGAAGTTGCCTTCGGAAGTTGTGGGAGCTTCATCCCTGGAAGCTTTCAAGAAGAGCCTGGACTGCCATCTGTCAGAAATGGTGTAGGGTCTCCTGCTTGGGTGGGGTGGGGTTGGACTAGATGACCTACAAGGTCCCTTCCGACTCTGTTAACCTCTCAATCTGTCTTTTGGGGATGCTCAGAATTGCTCCCTCTGCACAACAGCAACGTTGTGTTATAAGCAGAACGCAGGTAGTTCTCGACTTAACTCGCTTCGTGTCCGTTCGAAGCTGTAATGGCACTGAAAAAAGGGACATATGCCGTTTCCACGCTTACGACCCGTTGCAGCCTCCCCGTGGTCATGGGATCGAAATTCGGACGCTTGGCAAGGGACTCATATTTATGACGGTCGCCATTTCCCCGGGTCCCCGCCATTTCCCCTTTTGTGACCTTCTGACAAACAGCACTGATGGGGGAGCAACATTCCCTTAACAAACCCGGTGATTAATTTTAAGACCTGCAGTGATTCACTTAACAACCGTGGTGAGAACGGTCGTCAAATAGGGCAAAACTCCCTTAGCAAATGTCTCACTTAACAACAGAAATTTTGGGCTCAACTGGTCGTAAGTCGAGGAGTGCATCTACGAAAAGACTTAAAACTGGTCGTAATTCACCTTTTGCGTTCCGATTCTGAGAAGCAAAGTCAAAGGGGAAGGCGGGTTTAACTTAAACTGCATGATGCTAATCTGACAATGGCCACCATTCACATAACAACGGTGGCCAGAGAGGTCGTAAAACGGGGCATAACTCCCTTATCAAACGCCTCGCTTAAACAACCGAAAATTTTAGGTCAGTTGTGGTCGTAAGTGGTAAGGATTATCTGCTTTGTGTGTGTCTGGATGTTTGCATTTGTCAAGGCCGAGGATACTTGGGCCTGACGGAGGAGATTTAACAGAGTTGGAAGGGACCTTGTGGGTCATCTAGTCCAACCCCCTGCCCAAGCAGGAAACCCTACACCATTTCTGACAGATGGCAGTCTGGTCTCTTCTTGAAAGCCTCCAGTGATGAAGCTCCCACAACCTCCGAAGGCAACTTTTAGTTTCATGGGTTGATTGTTCTCACTGTCAGGAAATTTCTCCTTATTTCCAGGTTGAATCTCTCCTTGGTCAGTTTCCATCCATTGTTCCTTCTCTGGCCTTCAGGTGCCTTGGAGAATAGCTTGACCCCCTTCCTCCTCTCTGTGGCAGCCCCTCAAATGTTGGAAGATGCTCTCCTCTCTCCCCTGGTCCTTCTCTTCACTAGACCAGCCAGGCCCAGTTCCTGCAATCGTTCATCGTATGTTTGAGCCTCCAGTCCCCTCATCACCCTGGTTGCTCTTCTCTGCACTCTTTCTAGGGTCTCCACATCTTTTTTATAGTGTGGGGACCAAAACCGGATGCAGGATTCTAGGTGTGGTCTTGCTAAGGTCCTGGGTCACAGTGGGGTGTCCAGCCTCCGTCTGGGTGCTGTTTGATCCGCAGTTTGCATTCATTAGCCAGAGGGCTGACCAAACCCAAAACCCACCGACAGCAATGAATGTTGAGTGCAGCCATTATTTCTGAGCAAGGGGTCCCCTCGGGATGACTCAGGCATTGGGTTCGAGAAGCGACAGGGGTCTGTTTGAGCTTTTTGCTTTTTTTCCCCCAAGAGGCAACTGGACTTCCTTGGTTTTTCTTTGAAGGCGTTTCGCTTCTCATCCCCAGAAGCTTCTTCAGCTTCCCGAAGAAGCTTCTTAGATGAGAAGTGAAACGCCTTCAAAGAGGAACAAGAAATGAGGGGGTCCTTGGTGCTCTCTGAGCTTGCCTGTTTTCTTAAGGACGTTTCGTTACCCAACTGGGTAACATCATCAGTGCTACAAGGGAGGAGGAGGAGGATTGTGGGGTCCTTGGTGCTCTGTGAGCTCACTTGTTTTCTTGCAGACGTTTCATGACCCAACTAGGGAACTCAAGGGCCTGGTTGCTCAGCAGACTGATAGCATTGTGATTAATACCAGCTGCCTGCAATTACTGTAAGTTCAAATCTCACCAGGCTCAAGGTTGACTCAGCCTTCCATCCTTTCTAAGGTTGGTAAAATGAGGACCCAGTTTGTGGAGGCAATAAGCTGACTTTGTATAAAAAATATACAAAAGTATGAAGGCTATTGCTTAACGCACTGTAAGCCGCCCTGAGTCTCCGGAGAAGGGTAGCATATAAATCAAATTAAAAAAAAACAACCTTCATCAGTGCTAGATCATTGCTTCCTCCTCCTCCTCCTCCCAATCTCACTCCCTCTAACACCGATGATGTTACTTAGCTAGGTAATAAAACGTCTGCAAGAAAACCCCGCCACCATCCCAAGTCAGAGCCGAAGAAGCTTCTCGGATGAGAAGCGAAACCTCTTCAAAGAAAAAAACCAGAAAGCCCAGTTGCCTCCTGAAAAAAATCTCCTTTGGGACAACCGCGACCTGGAGGGACTGAGAATCTCCATAGGCCTTTCAGCCTTTTTTTTGGGTGAGTTTTCCTTCTTCACGCATCACAACCCGTCCGGTGGATTGTCTGCCCGGAGGCGTTTTTCCGAGGATTGTGATAAACCTCAAGGTACAGTCAACGATCGGTGGTTTCTCCTGAAGGACCAAACTCACCGACAGCGTTGAATGTTCGCTGAAGCTATCGTAAGCCGCAAGAACTTTTCTTCGCGTCGCTCCTGGCTTGCGGTAAGCTGGGCGCGGCCATCTTTGTTGGTCATCCCGGGCAGTTGTAGCGTGAGCTTTGCAACCTTCCTTGGTTTGAAACCATGCCGTGTCCTAACCAGGCCAGCTTTGGAGATCGTACGCTTGTCCTTCCATCTCTCCGGAAAGCCAATCGCTACCGTAGCTTTCATATTGACTTGTCGGCTTATCTTCAACCCTTGATGATGGGAATGATTCAGTGGTGGGTTCCTCCCGGTTCGGCCGAACCGGTAGCGGTGATGATATGACATCACCGAACTGGTTCTGTGCATCCCTACCACCCCCCGCGTTATTCTTACCTTTTATTTGGCCCCACCCCCAATCTATTGCTGCCTCCTGAGTCCCAGCTGATGGCTAGAGGGAAAAAAACTGTTTAAACTCTTGCCGCAGGGCTTCAAAGGGCTGCCCTACAGCTGATCAGTGTTAAAAGCAAACAAATAAGTAGACCGGTACCTGCAAAAATAAATGGGTAGACCATTGCCTGCAGAAATACATGAGTAGATCAGTACCTGTAAAAATACATGAGTAGATCAGTGCCTGCAAAAATAAATGGGTAGACCAGTGCCTGCAAAAGTACATGAGTAGATCAGTGCCTGCAGAAATACATGAGTAGATCAGTACCTGTAAAAATACATGAGTAGATCAGTGCCTGCAAAAATAAATGGGTAGACCAGTGCCTGCAAAAGTACATGAGTTGATCAGTGCCTGCAGAAATACATGAGTAGATCAGTGCCTGCAAAAGTACATGAGTAGATCAGTGCCTGCAGAAATACATGAGTAGATCAGTGCCTGCAAAAATACATGAGTAGATCAGTGCCTGCAAAAATAAATAGGTAGATCAGTGCCTGCAAAAATACATGAGTAGATCAGTGCCTGCAGAAATACATGAGTAGATCAGTGCCTGCAGAAATACATGAGTAGATCAGTGCCTGCAAAAATACATGAGTAGATCAGTGCCTGCAAAAATAAATAGGTAGATCAGTGCCTGCAAAAATACATGAGTAGATCAGTGCCTGCAAAAATACATGAGTAGATCAGTGCCTGCAGAAATACATGAGTAGATCAGTGCCTGCAGAAATACATGAGTAGATCAGTGCCTGCAAAAATACATGAGTAGATCAGTGCCTGCAAAAATACATGAGTAGATCAGTGCCTGCAAAAATAAATAGGTAGATCAGTGCCTGCAAAAATACATGAGTAGATCAGTGCCTGCAAAAATACATGAGTAGATCAGTGCCTGCAGAAATACATGAGTAGATCAGTGCCTGCAAAAATACATGAGTAGATCAGTGCCTGCAAAAATACATGAGTAGATCAGTGCCTGCAAAAATACATGAGTAGATCAGTGCCTGCAAAAATAAATAGGTAGATCAGTGCCTGCAAAAATACATGAGTAGATCAGTGCCTGCAAAAATACATGAGTAGATCAGTGCCTGCAGAAATACATGAGTAGATCAGTGCCTGCAGAAATACATGAGTAGATCAGTGCCTGCAAAAATACATGAGTAGATCAGTGCCTGCAAAAATACATGAGTAGACCAGTGCCTGCAAAAATAAATGGGTAGGCCACATGTACAGAGAGCAATGATGCGCCAACAGCCGTAAAAAAATGTTTACTCAGCGCATACGGTAGTCCAGAGACGTCCAAGAAGGGGAAGGAAGTTTTCATGGAGGGGAGCGTGTCTTTTTTGGGGGGAGTTCCTTCTTTGAAAGCCCCTTCAGAACATGTTCTTTTCCCTCCTCCTCCTCCTCCACTTGTTGGGGAGAAACTCCGATGAGATTTTGCTAGGAGCAGGCTGATGGCGCACGAATGCATATTTATTATTATTATTCTGACGCCCTTTTCTCCGAAACGGTCCCAAGGCAGAACCCATAAAACATCCGCCGCAGACAATACCTTCTTCCTTCCGTTTAAACGTCTTTCCTTACAAGGGGATCTCCCCCTCCTTCCCCCATTTTACTAGTGACTTCTCAGTTTTCAGGTTTCCTTTCAAAGGGCGGCATTTGAAAGAGGACACAGAAGAGTTTTCGGGGCCTGCTGTAAATGTTCCCCCTGGGCATCCGTTTATTGGATGTCTTGGCATACATTTGTTCTAAAAAACCTGGGCGCAGTGATTTTTATCCTAGCTCTGCTATGTGCGGTTGGCCAATTTTTACTTGTGTGGTTATCGCTCTACAAAAATGTTCAGGGAGGCGCGTAAACCAGAGGCTACCTGTTTAAATCAGAAACAGGGAAGGGAAGGGAAGGGAAGAAGAGAAAACAGAAGAGAATAAAATAGACTAGACTAGAAATAGAAATGAAGGGAAGGGAGGAGAGGAGAGGAGAGGAGAAGAGAAGAGAAGAGAATAAAATAGACTAGACTAGAAATAGAAATGAAGGGAAGGGAAGAGGAGAGGAGAGGGGAGGGGAGAGGAGAGAAGAGAAGAGAGAGAAGAGAGAGAAGAGAAAATAAAAGAGAATAAAATAAACTAGACTAGAAATAGAAATGAAGGGAAGGGAGGAGAGGAGAGGAGAGGAGGAGAGAGGAGAGAAGAGAGAATAAAATAGACTAGACTAGAAATAGAAATGAAGGGAAGGGAGGAGAGGAGAGAAGAGAAGAGAGAGAAGAGAAAACAGAAGAGAATAAAATAGACTAGACTAGAAATAGAAATGAAGGGAAGGGAAGAGGAGAGGGGAGGGGAGAGGAGAGAAGAGAAGAGAGAGAAGAGAAAACAAAAGAGAATAAAATAAACTAGACTAGAAATAGAAATGAAGGGAAGGGAGGAGAGGAGAGGAGAGGAGGAGAGAAGAGAGAATAAAATAGACTAGACTAGAAATAGAAATGAAGGGAAGGGAAGAGGAGAGGGGAGGGGAGAGGAGAGAAGAGAAGAGAAGAGAGAGAAGAGAAAACAGAAGAGAATAAAATAGACTAGACTAGAAATAGAAATAGAAATAGAATAGAGCTGGAAGGGACCTTGGAGGTCTTCTAGTCCAGCCCCTGCTCAAACAAGAGAATCTATCGAAGAATAAGGATAGGGTAGGATGGAATGGAATGGAATAGAATAGAAGGGACCTTGGAGATCATCTAGTCCAACCCCATGCTTAAACAGGAAACCCTACCTACACCATTTCTGACAGATGGCTATCCAGTCTCTTCTTGAAAGCTTCCAGGGATGAAGCTCCCACAACTAAGGTGGTAATTGTTCTTTAAAAAAAAAAAAGAAAGAAAGACCCTGCCCTATTATTTTCCTGCCTACCCTAGCAACTCGTCCTCTAATCAATGGGATGGTGCTTTGTTTGGAGTCAGGAAGAGCCTCAATCAAATGCATTCAATTAATGGCGGCTGTGCTAAAAAGTAAGGGAGTTTGCACCTGCCTGTGTGACTCTCTTCGCTCTCTTTGCAGTCTTGACATAATTAGGTTGTCGAGTTTCTGTTTGGCCCTAAAGTACAGATAGTCCTCGGCTTACGACCACAATTGAGCCCAGAATTTACGTTGCTAATTTGTTAAGTGAGTTTTGCCCCATTTTACTTTAATTTTTAACGACTTGCCATAGTTGTTAAGTGAATCACGGCAGATGTCAAGTTAGTAACATGGTTGTTAAGTGAATCAGGCTCCCCCCCCATTGCTTGTCAGAAGGTCACCAGAGGGGATCCTCTGACCTTGGGACACTGCCACCGTCATAAATATGAGTGCAGTTCAGGGGTGAAATGCTACCGGTCCGGTTCGGGAGAACCGGTAGTGATAAGAACTACCAGTTCGGACGAATCGGTAGTAAAAAAAAAAAAAACCTACCGGTTCCTTCGAACCGTATTTCTGACGATCAGCTGTGCAGCGGGGTTTAGCGCACCACAGCTGATCCCTCCCCTTCGCTTCTACTTACCTTCCCAAGCCTCCTTTTGGCACGTACTGCGCATGCAAATTTGGTGCGCGCTGCACATGCGCACACAGCACATGTTTGACATGCATTGCACATGTGCGGACAGCGAAATGGTAGCAGACTGTTTTGGATTTCACCACTGGTTCAGTTGTCAAGCATCCAAATGTAAATCACGTGACGATGCTGCAGCGGTCGTAAGTGTGAAAAACTGTTTCTAAGTCCCTTTTTTTTCCGGTGCCTTTGTAACTTTGAACGGTCACTAACCGAAGTGCCGTAAGTCGATGACTGCCTGTACTTCTCTGTTCCGAGAATACGCGTATCTTTAAAATCTGGAAATTTCAAGGAGATGGCTCTCCAAAGGAGATTTGTCTATCATGGGCTGTGAAGGGCTTGTCTCCCACCTGATCTCCACCAGTAGCGAAGAAGAAGGGAGATTGCTGTCCTAGTTGAACCTACCAGAAAAGTCTCCCACCTTACGTGGTACTCAGCCGGTTCAAACAGGTTTGGGAGAACTGGTAGCAGAAATCCCGCCTGCAATTTCCACTACCGATTCGCCCGATCCGGCCGAATGCCACCTCTGTTCTAAGGTGAGAGACCTTTAGGCACGTTTTTGAGGCCGGGAGCATGCGCGGAAGGCAGGTGGGCACACGGCGAACCGGTAGTAACAAACTGTGAAACCCACCGCTGCCTTAGAGCCTGAATAAGTGGTCTCCTACTCTAGGGAAGCGTGCCTCCAAATCCGAATGGGAAGCGAAAGTGGAGAATATTCCAAAAAAGACTTGTGACCTGTGGCCAGGCTAAGCATCTCAGGTGGCTTCCCGTTGTGTTGTAAGCTTGTTGGCGCGTTTGACGCTTGGGTTGCTCGTTCAAAGGCCGCGAAGGGCATCCTGCCCCACAAAGCCAGACTTCCATCTTCCCCCACCTATCTTTCCACGCCCATTCACCTTCACCTTCCTTAACCAAGAGGACTAACCTCTTGGGGTAGCTTTGGTATATGGTCACCATAGCACTGTATCCTCCTTGGTGGGGGAAAAGCTCTCCTCATGAGGGAAGGTGGGACTTCTCCTTCAGGCCCAAAACAGAAGGAAAAGGAGTTGAGAAGCCAACTTGACGTTCAGAATATCAAAGGGAGGGTAGCAGTCCCTTGCAATCAATCTCCTTAGAATTCTTGGTTTTATTTAGCTCAGCGTGGTGGGAAGAAACCAGTTTCCCTTGGTTTGCAAATATTCCAACATGTCCCGTGTTTATTTTGTAGTGGATCCTTTTTTGGGATCTGTCCTCCCCTAGACAGTGCCGCCAAAGTGCAGATCCATCCCCAAGTCTTGAGGCTTCCTTCCGAGATATCTTGTGAGCAGCCACTATCCAACTGAACGTCTTTAGGAGTCTCCGGAACATCTCGGGGGGTCTTTTCTGCAAAAAAAGCACAGCTGTTAGTAAATCTGAAATTGTGAACATAACAAAAGTTGTACAGCCATGACCAGTCCCTAGCTAGGCCTAGAAGGAAGAAGAGGTTGGTTGCAAGAGTGTGGCAGCTTGGCCTTCAGGGAAGTCTTGCGTTGGGCACCTAAGTAGGGATTGTGGTCATTCAGTTTTGGTCGCCACGATGTATAAAAGTTGTGGAGACTCTAGAAAGAGTGCAGAGAAGAGCAACAAAGAGGATTAGGGGACTGGCAGCTAAAACATATGAAGAACGGTTGCAGGAACTGGGTATGTCTAGTCCAGTGTTTCCCAAACTTGGCTATTTTAAGATGCATGGACTTCAATTCCCAGAATTCCCCAACCAGTATGCCTGGTTGAGGAATTCTGGGAGTTGAAGTCCATACATCTTCAAAGGGTCAAGTTTGGGAAACACTGGTCTAGTCTGATGAAAAGAAGGACTAGGGGAGACATGATAGCAGTCTTCCAATATCTCAGGGGTGGCCCCAAAGAAGAGGGAGTCAAGCTATTCTCCAAAGCACCTGAAGGCAGGACAAGAAGCAATGGGTGGAAACTAATCAAGGAGAGAAGCAACTTAGAACTTAGGAGAAATTTCCTGATAGTTACAAACAATTAATCAGTGGAACAACTTGCCTCCAGAAGTTGTGAATGCTCCAACACTGGAAGTTTTTAAGAAGATGTTGGATAACCATTGGTCTGAAGTGGTGTAGGGTTTCCTGCCTAAGAAGGGGGCTGGACTAGAAGACCTCCAAGGTCCCTTCCATACTCTGTTATTCTATTCTATTTACAAAGACTAGAAGTAGCCAGATCTGACTATCTGCATCTTCATAACGTAGCTTAAGGTTCCTTTCAATGGTAGTTCGTTAGCCCTGCTTTTAAAAAAAATGCCAGGATATTGTCCAGAACCTGGGATTTGAAATTTGGGGGTTGTATTGTGGCCTACCAGACTTGGGACAATGAGGAGGTTGGGGAAGAACTTGGGCCAGTTCTGGAGCCTGGGGAAGGCTCTGATGGATGCTCAGCGTCGGACACAGAGATAGAGCCAGGACCATCCAGCATTTCCTAGCCAGAAAGGCAGCTGCCTTTGGAGTCAGAGATGAGTGAGGAGGAGGAGGAACAGCTGGGGCCGGTTCCAGATGCACATATGCGCAGAGCAGTTAGGAGAGGAGAATAACAGAGGACAAGGAGCCGCCTTGGGAGGCAAAACAAATGTGGATGCTGACTGGCCCCTCCCTGGCTGGGGAATAATTAGGAGGAAAAAGGAGTGGTTATCGTAGGAGACAACCGTTCGCATTTCTGGAAAGTTTGCTCCTTGTGTGTTTCGTGGGACAAAGGCTGCCTTGCCAGAACTGAGGTTGTCTAATTCTCTGTTTGAACTGACTTAATTTGCAGCCTCACAACATAGCATTTATCCTAACGAGCTGATAAGGACTATTGTTTCAGTTAAACTCCTTGCAGGGCTCTTGCCTGGACTTTCTGTTGGGGAAGGCAGTGAATAAAGAGGGGGTTTTCTTTGCGGTCAGAACAGTTTGGATTCTCTTGCTTTGCCAATTTTCTGGCAAGGGCAGGGGTGGGCTGCTGGGGGTTCGCAGGGTTTCGGGAGAACCTCTAGCTAAGATTCTGTGCAGTTCGGAGAACCCCGAAATCCCATTCCTGCTGGTCCCTCCTGCCCCACCGCTCCAAGGAATCCCCATGTGGCCCGTTTTGGTTGCATGTAAGTGCAGGGCATGCACAAAGGCTCAGGGAGGGTGAAAAATGGGCCTACCGGAAGTTTCCAGCCTCTGGAGCCTGGGGAGGCCGTTTTTGCCCTCCCGGAGGCTCAAGTAAAGCCTCTGGAGCCACGGAGCCTCCACCGTGGTGCAGGAGGCTGACTAGGCCACACCCACCCAGCAACTGGGCAGAGAACCTCTTGCTAAAATATTAGAAGCCCACCCCCTGGGCAAGGGCGAGCATCCACAACCAAAGAAGAGACCTCTGCCCCACCCTCCCTCCCCTTGTCCCACAGCAAGCATTCGCTTGATTCTGCAGCTTGGTTGAGGACGCCTGCCTTTCCCTTCCTGATGCACCTCGCAACCCCAGAATGTCCCACCAGCTTGGCCAAATTGACCGAGTTGACCGGGAATCCTAGGAACCCGAAAACGTTCTCGTTTTGAAGATGGCGGATCTGGATTCTCTGCGGGAATAACCTAGAACCACGATGGCGAACCTATGGCACGCGTGCCACAGGTGGGCACACGAGCCATATCGGTGGGCACACGAGCTCAGCTCAGCCAGCTGATTTTCGGGCCTTCTGGGCCCACCGGAAGTAGGGAAACAGGCTGTCCTACCTCCGGAGAACCTGGGGGTATGGGGAAGGCCCATTTTTGGCTCTCCCCAGGCTCCAGAGTCTCTCTAGGAGCCTGGGTAGGGCAAAAACAGCCTCCCCCCCCCCAGAGGCCAGAAACGGCCCGTTTGCCAACTTCCGGTGGAACCGGAAGGCCCGTTTTTTGCTCTCCCCAGGCTCCTAGAGAGGCTCTGGAGCCTGGGGAGAGCAAAAAACGGGCCTACCGGGCCCCCGTGCCAACACATGCCAAAAGTGGGGGGAGCGCGGGAGGGATCACATGCACATGCATAGGGGGCAGGGCACATAGAATTATGGGTGTGGGCACACACATATGTGAACCCCTCCGCCCCCCGCTTTTGGCACGCGATGGCAAAAAAGTTAGCCATCACTGACCTAGAATGTTCCGTACGGGCCTCCAGAGCTCCCTTGTGGACGAGATGCCCTTTCGGCGCCGGGAAATGTCAGTTATGTTTGCCCGAGAGAGCTGGCGGTGGGGAGCAAGATGGCGCCGTTGCCACGTTTGAATGTTCAGCAAAGCAAATAAATTCGGGTTCTGCCGAAATCTAGGTCACGGTGACGGACAAGGCTTGGCCCGGTCCTGAGCATCGGGGATGCCTAATCTGCTTGGTGAGCTCTCGCCTTACATTATGCCTAATTGACCTTAATATTCACTGAACGGAAAAGGGGAAGCCGAAGGCTGCGCAAGTGGAAATCGTTTGTAGAAGCTCTGGTGATGGTGGCAGTGACATAATGATTCTAACGATGAAAACCCCAAATCTCCGGTAGGTCTCTTGGCATCATGTTGGGCTTGTCACCTCGGCGCTGGGATCCGGTTTGTCATCTCAAGTTAAGGAGATGATGCATAAAAGCCTGGTGGAAAAGGAGGCCTCCTGGTTGAAGGAGAAGGTGAAGGAGACCACTGGTTCGGGTTAGAAATGACGGAAACTGGGCGCGTGAGAGCAATGGCACGGAAGGGCGGTTTGGGCTTAGGAAGTCCTCAGTTGGTGAGAAGTTTCCTTCAAGTTTCGTCTTCCCTGTTGCTTTTCATTTAGAGAGCGTGGGAACCAGAAAGGGTTTTATGAAGGTGTCCAGCTACAAGCTTGTTTGGTTGGATCGGGTCATGGAGATGATGATCCACAGCTGGTGGTGACGTAGAATGGATCCTTCTGAAGGCCACTTCCATGCCACTTCCATGCCCAAGTCAGGTCTTTGTCTCAAGTAGGGTGCAGGCTGTGGTTTATGGGGTTTGCCAAGCAGCTCTTTTATAATAATAATAATAACAACAACAACAACAGAATAACAGGGTTGGAAGGGACTTTGTAGGTCATCTAGTCCAACCCCCTGCCCAAGCAGGAGACCCTAGACCCATGATGGCGAACCTATGGCACGCGTGCCACAGGTGGCAAGCAGAGCCATGTCTCCTGGCACTCCCGCTCAGCTCCGGCGCTAGGAATCTCTGGAGGCTGGGGACAGCAAAAAAGTCACCTCCTGTCCAACCGGAAGTTGGGAAATGGGCCGTTTCGGGCCTCCGGAGGGCCTCCGAGAGGATGGGGAAGGCTGTTTTCGCCCTCCCCAGATGCATAGAGAGGATCTGGAGCCAGGTGAGAAAGAAAAACGGGCCTAGTGGGCCATCGCGTGCCAGGAGCGGGGGATAGGGGGGTCACGTTCACATCCGTGGAGCGGGACGCATAGAATTATGGGTGTGGGCCCCCCTTTCCTGGCACACGATGGCAAAAAGGTTAGCCATCATTTCCCTAGACCATTTTCTGACAGAGGGCAGTCCAGTCTCTTCTTGAAAGCCTCCAGTGATGGAGCTCCCACAACTTCCTAAGACAACTTCTGTTCCATGGGTTGCCTGTTCTCACTGTCAGAAAGTTTCTCCTTATTTCCAGGTTGAATCTCTCCTTGATCAGTCTCCATCCATTATTCCTTTGTCTGGCCTTTTAATTTAATTTAATCACGTTACTGGCATTGTACGTGTATACACAGTCTACCCATACAACAAAATTCACTTAACACCCAAAGACCAGGTCCAACACATATAACAATCCCCAAACACACCCCCACCCACCACAAATAATCCCCCACCCCTAAATCACCAAAACGTCCACACAACAGACCAAGTAATGCTGTCCAACAGCTCACGGACGGTGGCCCTTTAGTTCATTGTTGAGTGCAATTATAGCTCTGGGATAAAAACTATTCAGAAAACGTGTGGTCCGAGTTTTGGGGTCTTTGGAGAATAGCTTGAGCCCCCTCCTCTCTGTGACAGCCCCTCAAGTATTGGAACATTGCGATCATGTCTCCCCTGGTCCTTCTCTTCACTTTTAGTCCAAGATGACCCAACCTAATCATGACACTGTTCTTAGTTGACTGGAGGCTTGATGTGGGAGTCCCAACCAGAGGCCATGTCCTCTCTTGGCCACCAGGCATGGTGCTGGGCCAAGAGGGGAGTGAATTTTCTCCCTTGCCTTCCTTAGAAAAGGTCCAAAGCCAAGGTGAACTTCATCACATCTGTGAAGTTTGGAGCTGGCTTCTAGCTCAGTCTCCCTCTGAGGACTTCTATCTTTAAGACAGAGGAACTTCTCCAGGACTTCTGTCTTTAAGACGGAGGAGCTTCTCCAGGACTTCTGTCTTTAAGACGGAGGAACTTCTCCAGGACTTCTGTCTTTAAGACAGAGGAACCTCTCCAGAACTTCTGTCTTTAAGACAGAGGAGCTTCTCCAGGACTTCTGTCTTTAAGACAGAGGAACTTCTCCAAACGCTTCCATCTCTCATCTAAGCATCCCCGATGCAAGAACTGAAAGTCAGCCTTAGAAACTAGCTTCCTTTACCCCTGAATGAGAGTTTGCTGTGCTGTCCTTAAAGCCAAATGATGTCTCTGGCAGTCCTGATGGTCGAAGGCGATCCCTGGAAGCCGCTCTCGTCAAAGAGGCGAGAACCGCCTCGAAATTCAAGAGATGGCTGATGTCCAGAGATGCTCTTCTTTGGAGAATAAGAATCCAAGCCAAGTCAACATTTTAAGGAATATTCCTTACTACATTGACTTGATTTGAGGGGGGGCGGGGAGTTGCCTGAAATCTGGGGTGCAGAGTTTCCATGGTGGGAACTACTGGTTGGACAGATGAAAATGATGACGGTGATGATAAGAAGAATTTGTCCCGTTGGCTTAGCTCCTCAGGAAGCCCTTCATGTCCTGTATAGAGGTCCTTAGGCCAGAGGTCTTCAAACGTGGCAGCTTTAAGACTTGTGGACTTCAACTCTCAGAATTCTCCAGCCAGCATGGCTGGAGAATTCTGGGAGTTGAAGTCCACAAGTCTTAAAGTTGCCAAGTTTGAAGACCTCTGCCTTAGGCCATCCTCAGGGCTCTACAGACAAAAGTTCTGCTTGCCCTCTTAGTTAAACTGGGTTTCTTAGGGGGGGAGCAAATGAAAAAGCACAATTTGGGGATTTTCTCGCATGCAACAGGAAGCCCAGATATCCTGAAAATTGTCCTCCAGAGTTGGCTTTGCTGGACAGCTTGGAGATTTCTCTTCCCTCCCGCTCGCCCGTCATAGCAACCGTGACCAATGTTGGGAGCAGAGAATGGGCAGCTGGGACAGGTCCCTAGCTTGGACGTTGGGTCCCTTTGACCCTTTCTAAGCTGCGGTCCACTCAGAAGGACGTTGGACGCGGATGATGGTCGACCTCCTGACAGTGGGGTAGCCGTAAAGCCCTCGATCCCCTTGGCATTGGGCGAGCGCCCTGTCTTTGAGGCCATGTATGTGTGTGTGTGTGTGTGTGTGTGTGTGTGTGTGTGTCATCCATGCAGGAACGAACAGTTTGCCCCCCCCCAAACTGCAATTTCCTGTCTGCCGAGTCCCGTTCCTGCCTCCCCCTGCCCCCTTTTGTGTGTCACGCCGCGGGCCTGAGAACTAACAAATCTCCATTGTCCGGTGGGCCGAACAGCGATCCAGCCGAAATGATTGCTGTCTGGAAACTATTCAAATTTCAGGTAGTTGGCGATATGAATGGGCTCGCTCCGGCGGCCGGCTGCCTCCTCACCTCCCGTCCGGCCACGCAAGCCAGAGCCAGCTTTCTTTCCTTGGGGACCAAGACTTTGGTCTCCGTCACAGGCTTCTCCCCAGCGTCATCATTCCCCCCCCCTCAAATTTAGCTTCTGGCACAGTTGTCCTGAATTTGCACCCGAGCCCTGTCTTAACAGGGACGATGGATTGTGTGGGGGTGTTTTTTTCCAAACCGAAATCGCAAGGAAGGCCGGCACCGAGGCGGGTTGGGTCGCTGCAAATTTCGGCATCCAACGAAGCGCGAAGATTTGGGTTAAGTAAAAAAAAAAAACACGGTGGAGGGGAGAAGATTCCTGACTTAATATTAAATGTGGGGGTGGGGCAATGACAGTCCAGCATGAGGACATTGCTCTTTGCCCACTCCTCTAATTGTGCCCAGCTGCCCCACCGAAAAGCGGGCATCGAGTCTGCCGATGTCCACGCGGAAAGTCCTCCACTTCCCCCCATCGCTCGAGTTTTGCACCTGGTGCCACCTGTGAAGAAGCCTTGTGATCTTTTGGGGGTCCCGTTCGGAGGGCCCACAATGGAACGCAGCCAGGCAGCATTGGCAGAGGGAAAAGCGGGTCAGCGGGTGGCCCAACAGAGGGGGGGGCATCAAGACAGGCCCGCACGGTGAGCCAAGTCTCAAATTGGGTCAGCTGTGACGGTCTCCGCTCTGACCCAGACTTGCTCATCAAAAGAGTGCGCCACGCCAGGACCGAGCTCCTTCAGTCCGTTGGGGGCCACTTCTGCAATGAAGCTCCCTCCTCCATCCCTCCCTCCCTCTCTCTTCTTCCTCCCTCCCTTTTGGGGCTGATGAATTTGGCTTTTAGGAAGTCGGGCACCTCACCTTTTATTATTTTTATTATTATTGCTCTAAGGCGGTCCCCTTTTTCTCCATCCGTAAAAAACTAAGCTGCCATGCACGCACGGATTATGGGGAGCTAGACAAAAGCAGACGCGACTGGCGGGGAGAGGAAGGGAGGGAGCTCTCTTGGGGAGGGGGCGCTTCCTGTCCCCCGACCCCTGAATCTTCTCCCTCCTCCTCCTCCTCCCTACACTCCCAGCTTCCAAAATTACCTTCCAGGCAGGGGTAGCACATTCCTTTAGACAGCACAAAAGCGGCCCCCCCACCCTCGCACTGCTTGGGGGGAAATGTCTGGCAGGTCCCAAGCCTCCTCTCCCGCCCCCCCTTTGCTGCTGCCACGGCTGGGAGCACCAGTGCCTCACCCTCCCAACAATCCTCCCCCCCGGCAGCAGCTGGCTGACCTGTCTGGTCCAGGCCCGGCGGACAAGTTGAGTTGTCTGGTTTCAGCTCCTGCCTTTGTCCACCTTCGCGACGCTGTTCGTCGTCCATCCGTCTCGATGTGCCTTTCAGGAAAGTGTTCAGTTACATCCAGCTGGAGCCTTTTATACAGTCTCTTTCTTTTTCTTTCTTTCTTTTTCTTTCTTTCTTTCTTCTTTCTTTCTTTCTTTCTTTCTTTCTTTCTTTCTTTCTTTCTTTCTTTCTTTCTTTCTTTCTCTTCCTTTCTGTCTCCGCCGCGCTAAAGTTTTGTCAGCAGCCCCAGCCTTGGACGTCTCTTCCTCTTCTCCTCCTCCTCCTCCTCCTCCTTCTTCTCCTCCCGAGCTGCCCGTCTCCTTCGCCCGTCTGCCAGCTCTTAAGAAAGACGAGCTCTGGGGCGGCGCGTTTGCGGGGCTTCCCTCCGATCCTTCCCTCCGTTTGTGCCTCCCTCCAGCTGGCTCATATTATGAGAAGTATATAAAAAGCTTCTGTTGTGGAGAACAAAGGAGCACGTGCAGAAGTGAGAGCCCAGAAGGAGAAAAACGGGCTGACAGGGCCGGTTAAAACCCGGAGCCACGCGGCGCGCTCCGTTCCTTTCCCCCTGGCTCGGTTTCGGCTCAAAGGCAAGGACCGAAGAAAGGGTGGTTCAAAACGGCTTACCTGGCCTTTTGGGTGGATGGGTGGGGAAACGGGAGGTGGCTCGGACCCTGCTCGCAGAGCCCGCCATTCCCTTTCGGGCAGCTTTGTCGTGCGTTTTTCCAAAGTTGCAGGTGATGCCGGACACGACGGAAGGGTTCAAGGGCGAGAGGGAGAAATCCGTGCTGGCCACTTCTGCCCCAGGGAAAAGGTGGAGAGATGATAATGATCCCGGGCTGCAATCGGCTCGAGACCTCCGCCCCGCCCCCCCCCCGCCCCCCACCGTCCGCAGGGGTTTGTCCCTCTCCGGAGGCAAGCCAGACAGCGGAGAGTTGCGCGCCACAGCCTCCTTCCCAGTCCTGTCTGCTCCACTCGGAATTGAACTATATATGACCCAGATGATGGACAGGAGGAAAGCCCATCATGCGCGGGCCAGGCGAGGCGCCGATTTGCTGAGCCACGGACCGTGCCGGAGTTCGCCTCCTGATTGGGCCAGAGGCCAGAGTGCTGAAATGTGGCTGTTCAGAGGCTGTAATTCGGCTGGCTGCTGGGGTGTCTCATTGTCTTTGCCGGATAAGTGGGGGTGGCTGGGTGGGGTGGGAGGAGAAGAGCCCGCGTCTGTTTTGTTAGCTGGGCCTGGTCGGTCTGAGCCGTGACACCTGTCTGCTCCCCCTCTCCTTCCCCAAGGACCTCCGAGGACCCTTCCCTCCCTCTCATTTCTCACCGAGGGCTGGAAGATCGCAGATGCAGCCTGTCCTGAAACCCAATAGGTGTTCCTGCACAGATCTTCTGTTTGAAGAGCCACTCTTCTTCTCCACCACTGAGGGAAGCTCCTGGTCCGTTCTGGTGGACCTCATTTGTCCCTTCTAACTCCAGAGCTGGGTCGTTTCTCTTCTCCCCCCTCTCCTCCTGACTCTTAACGCATTGAAGTGTGAAGAATGGATTTGAAGAGGGAGGATCTTCCATTTGGGGGTCACCGTGCAAAATCCGGCCCCTGTCAGCCAGCGGACGGCATTATGGTGAAAATCCCAACTTCTCCGTTGAGCACAGGAACGTGGATTTTTAATTTGAGTCCGTTCGGAAACGCGGAGTAAGGGCGTGAGGTGTTCTTCAATGGCCTTAACAGATTAATAAGAGTTGGAAGGGACCTTGGAGGTCATCTAGTCCAAACCCCTGCCCAAGCAGGAGACACTACACCATTTCTGACAGATGGCAATCCAATCTCTTCTTGAAAGCCTCCAGTGCTGAAGGTTCCATAACTTCTGAAGGCAACTTCTGTTCCATGGGTTGATTGTTCTCCCTGTCAGAAAATTTCTCCTTATTTCCAGGTTGAATCTCTCCTTGATCAGTTTCCATCCATTGCTTCTTCTCCTACCCTCAGGTGCTTTGGAGAATAGCTTGACTCCCTCTTCTTTGGGGCAGCCCCTGAGATATCGGAACACTGCTATCCTGTCTCCCCTGGTCCTTCTTTTCATCAAACTAGACATATCCAGTTCCTGCAACCGTTCATCGTATGTTTTAGCCTCCAGTCCCCTAATCATCTTTGTTGCTCTTCTCTGCACTCTTTCTAGTGTCTCCACATCGTTTTTATAGTGTTGTGACTAAAACTGGATGCAGTACTCTAGGTGTAGTCTTACTAAGGCTTTATAAAGTGGTATTAGTACCTCCCTTCATCTTGATTGAACCCCTCTGTTAATGCAATTTAGGATTGCGTTGGCTTTTTTGGCTGCTGCCATACACTCGTAGCTCATATTTAGAATCGACTAGAATAACCGAGTTGGAAGGGACCTTGGAGGTCTTCTAGTCCAACCCCCTGCCTAGGCAGGAAACCCTACACCACTTCAGACAAAGGGTTATCCAACCTCTTCTTAAAAACTTCCAGTGTTGGAGCAGTCACAACCTCTGGAGGCAAGTTCTTCCACCAACAAATAAAGTCTTAGTGGACATCCAATTTAATCGCTTGTCCACTAAGACTCCGAGATCCCTCTCACAGTTACTGCTATTAACCCTGGTTTCATCCAGTGTATATGCGTACTTTTGGTTTTTCTTGCCTACGTATAAGACTTTTTTACTTTTAAAAAGAAAACTTTACTCTTCTCTACATTGGTCTTCTGTTTGAAGAGCAACTCTTGTTCTCCACCACTGATAAGACAGTCCTGATCCATTCTGGTGGCCTTGTAATTTCAGGAAAAGGTGTGATGACTACACAACAATTGGCTCACTCGAGTCCCCAAGAAACCTTCCAAATCTCATCTTCAAACTCCACCTGTAGACCAGTTTATAAGGCCTTGGTAAGGCCACACTTGGAATACTGGCTCCAGTTTTGGCCGCCACGATGTAAAAAAAGATGTGGAGACTCTTTCTAGAGTGCAGAGAAGAGCCACAAAGAGGATTAAGGGACTGGAGGCTAAAACATACGAAGAACGGTTGCAGGAACTGGGTATGTCTTGTTTAATGAAAATAAGCATCAGGGGAGACATGATAGCAGTGTTCCAGTATCTCAGGGGCTGCCCCAAAGAAGAGGGAGTCAAGCTATTCTCCAAAGCTCCTGAGGGCAGGACAAGAAGCAACGGGTGGAAACTAATCAAGGAGAGAAGCAACCTAGAACTAAGGAGAAACTTCCTGACCTTTAGAACAATTAATCAGTGGAACAACTTACCTCCAGAAGTTGTGAATGCTCCAACACTGGAAGTTGTTAAGAAGATGTTGGATAACCCTTTGTCTGAAGTGGTGTAGGGTTTCCTGCCTAAACGGGGTTGGACTAGAAGACCTCCAGGGTCCCTTCCAACTCTGTTATTCTATTCTAGACACAGTGGAGTTCCTTTCCAGTCCCCTCTAGGAACGTGAGCGAAGAACGTGAGGGCAAGCTTTGAGTTATCTCTTGCCTCTCTTCAGCTGGAGAGGATTTAGAAGATGCTTCCCGATACATTTTCTCGTCTTTTTTTTTTTCCCCAAGGGAGGGTTTTTCCTCAAGCTAATGAAGGAGCCGGTTTCCTTAAAAGCCACATTCCGGTTCTTTGAGAAACGGGAGGTGGGTTTTTCCTCCTGTTAATTTCATTCCATTTTCTAGTGTCTCTTCCCTGCAGAGTCTTCTAACTCTTCATTACTTTGGAGAAATAGATTTTTGGCTTTTTTAAGGATTATTCTTCTTTCCTGTGCTTGGCTTTCTTGCTGTAAGGCGAGGGTGTCCCTGCTCTTGAGTTGTGCAAGTGGGGGGGTGAAGAGTAGGAGCCGGTCTTCTCCAAGAGGGTGTGTGCCTCTCTAGGTCAGACTTGGGGGTGGGCTGCTGGAGGTTCGTAGGGGTTCGGGAGAACCTCTAGCTAAGATTCTGTGCAGGTCAGAGAACCTGCATAGCCGCCCTGAGTCTCTGGAGAAAGGCGGCATATAAATTGAACTAATAAATAAATAAATAAAACCCCCAAATACCAGTCCTGGCTGACCCCGCCCACCACTCCCCTCCCCTCCCAGGAGTCCCCACTTGGCCCATTTTGGATGTAGGTAAATGCAGGGCGTGCGTGGCGGCTCAGGGAGGGCGAAAAACAGGCCTACCGGAAGTTCAGAAAATTTCCGGCCCTTAAAGGGCCTCCGAAGCCTGGGGAGGCCGTTTTCGCCCTCCTGGATGCTCGAGGAAAGCCTCCGGAGCCTGGGGAGGGCAAAATCCCCACCTCCACCGTGGAGCAGGAGGCTGACTAGGCCACGCCCACCGTGGCCACGCCCACCAGCAGCCGGGCAGAGAACCCCTTGCTGAAATTTTTGAAGCCCATCCCTGGTCAGACCTGAACCGTGAAGTCCACGGTTTTGGCTTTGGTAAGATGTTCTTCATAGAGCATCTCCATCTCCTGGACAGGGCAAGGCAGAGGGTGGACAACCAAGTACTCCCTGCCAATCGATCTTCATTAGGGATGTTGCTGAAAAGTTTCTTCTCTGAGGGATCTGGTCGACCGTCAGAATTCTGATGAGCCGTTCATTTTTTTTTGATGAACGTCGGTATATTGGTGGCTGCTATTTTAGGAAGCCAATGCAAGGGTGTCACCGGATGGTAAATGTTGGCTGCCAGCCGTTTTCCTGGCTTAGACTTTTGAGGTTCAACCAGGCCCGTTGGTTAGCTGCCAGCCCTCCCACTGTGAAGTCAACCTTTCCCAAGAATAACAGACCTTGGAGGTCTTCTAGTCCAACCCTCTGCTCAAACAGGAGACCTGATACCATTCCAGAAAAATGGCTGTCCAACCAGTCAATAGAATAGAATAGAATAGAATAGAATAGAACAGAACAGAACAGAACAGAACAGAACAGAGCAGAGCAGAGCAGAGCAGAGCAGAGCAGAGCAGAGCAGAGCAGAGCAGAGCAGAGCAGAGCAGAGCAGAGCAGAGCAGAATAGAATAGAATAGAATAGAATAGAATAGAATAGAATAGAATAATAGAAGAGAAGAGAGGAGAGGAGAGGAGGGGAGGGGAGGGGAGGGGAGGGGGGAGGAGAGAGGAGAGGAGAAGAGAGAGAAGAGAAGAGAAGAGAGAAGGAGTAGAGTAAAGTAGAATGGAATGGAATATGGAATGGAATAAGGAATAGAATAGAATAGGGGAGGGCAGGGGAGGGGAGGGGGGGAGGAGAAGAGAAGAGAAGAGAAGAGAAGAGAGAAGGAGTAAAGTAGAGTAAAGTAGAATAGAATGGAATGGAATATGGAATGGAATAAGGAATAGAATAGAATAGAATAGAATAAGGACTGGACTGGACGACTGGACTGGACTGGACTGGACTGGACTGGACTGGACTGGACTGGACCGGAACGGAATGGACCGGAACGGAACGGAACGGAACAGAACAGAACAGAACAGAACAGAACAGAATGGAATTATAGAATAATAATAATAATAATATATAATAGTAATAGTAATAATAGAGTGGGACCAAGGATGAGAATAGAATAGAATAGAACAGGGGATAGGATAGGATAGAATAGAATAGAATAGAATAGAATAGAATAGAATAGAATGGAATGGAATGGAATGGAATGGAATGGAATGGAATGGAATGGAATAAGAATAGAGTAGAATAGAATAGGGGAGGGGAGGAGAAGAGAAGAGAGAAGAGAAGAGAGAAGGAGTAAAGTAGAGTAGAATAGAATGGAATGGAATATGGAATGGAATGGAATAAGGAATGGAATAGAATAGAATAGAATAAGGAATAGAGTAGAATAGAGTAGAATAGAATAGAATAGAATAGAATAGAATAGAATAGAGGAGGAGAGGAGAGGAGAGGAGAGAAGGAGTAAAGTAGAGTAGAATACAATAGAATAAGGAATTGAATAGAATGGAATGAAATAAGGAATGGAATGGAATGGAATGGAATAAAATAGAATAAGGAGTAGAATAGAATAGAATAGAATAGGGAGTAGAATGGAATGGAAATAGAAATAGAATAGAATAGAATTAGAATAGAATAGAAATAGAACAGAAATAAAAAAGAAATGGAATAGAAATAGAATTAAGAAATAGAAATAGAAATAGACTAGAATAGAATAGAATAGGAGCTGGAAGGGACCTTGGAGGTCTTCTAGTCTAGCCCTCTGCTCAAGCAGGAGAAACCTCTACCATCTTAGACCCGTGACTATCTAGTGGTCTCTTCTTAAAAAGCCTCCAGGGTAGGAAGTAGGAAGCATGCCTCCTCCATATTTAAGCTCCCCCAATGGGGCCAAGCCCCCCGTAGAAAAATATGGGCCAGAGTTGGCTCAACGTCGATTGGCATCTCTGGCTATCCAAAGCCCCCCCCCCCTTGGCCCTTTGCAGAGATTTTGCAAAAGGAGCTAATCCGTCCGTGGGTCTCTTTTTGGATGCAAGGCAACCATTTCCCGGACGACTCCGGGCTAAGCCCTTGGTATGTCGAGAACCTTTCCTGCCCCTGGCACGGGGTTACAGGTTGGCAGCCTGCCCATTGCCATGCCCTGGACTCGGCAGTAGCCTCTTGCACGTATTGCGGGGGGTGGGGGTGGGGGGGTGGAGAAGATGTCCCTCCCTCCCCCTTCCTAAGGGGAGTGAGGGTCTGCAAAGCAAAGCTTGCTTCATTAAGGCTTCTGTTGCTCAGCAGCACGAAAGTGGGTCAGGGAGCTGAAACCCGGCTCAGCCAGGCTAAACCGGAGAAAATGTCATTTAAAGGGAAAAAGACACGCACGGAACGGAAGGTCGCCAGGCTGTTGCACTAGGGCAGTGATGGCGAACCTTTTCGGCACTGAGTGCCCAAACTGGAATGCAGGTGCAGGTGTGCTCGCTGTAGCGCCGGAAACCAAAAACGGCCCAGAAAACCAGCCTGAAATCAGCCCGGAAAACACCGTTTTTTGGGCGTTTTTGAGGCAGTTTTCCTGCGTTCCAGCGACACTGGAAAAGTCCCACCGGAAGTTGGGAAATGGGCCATTTCTTGCCTCCGGGTGGCGGGGAAGGCCATTTTCGCCCTCCCCAGACTCCTAGGAAGGCTCTGGAGGCTGAGGACAGCAAAAAAACCCAAAAAACTGGGCCTTCCCCCCACCACCCTCGGAGTGGGTGGATGAGGGGACTGGAGGCTTAAAACATACAATAAACGGTTGCAGGAACTGGGCATGGCTGGTCTAGTGAAGAGAAGGACCAGGGGAGACAGGATAGCATCTTCCAATATTTGAGGGGCTGCCACAGAGAGGAGGGGGTCAACCTGTTTTCCAAAGCACCCGAAGGCCAGACAAGGAACAATGGATGGAAACTGATCAAGGACAGATTTGACCTAGAAATAAGGAGAAATTTTCTGACACTGAGAACAATCAACCAATGGAACAGAAGTTGCCTTCGGAAGTTGTGGGAGCTTCATCACTGGAGGCTTTCAAGAAGAGACTGGACGGCCATCCGTCAGAAATGGTGTAGGGACTCCTGCTTGGGCGGGAGGGTTGGACTAGATGACCTCCAAGGTCCCTTCCAACTCTGTTAATCTGATGCCCCTGTTCTTCTCAGAAACCCGTAGGCCTAACCAAGATAGACCTCAACTCCTGCTCTTCTGCTGCTTCACAGCTGGTCTTCCCAAAATACCCAGAGAGTTGAGATGTCGAAACCCAGGGGGAGAATAGGGGGCAGTATGAAGAGAGGTCCTTCTTCGCCAAGGAGCTGGATCTGAGGATCCCTCACTCCCATTTGCTTTTAATGTTTTACAGGTGGCACTTACCCCCAGCAAGACTGGCAAAAATGTTCGGTAACTTGTCTTACAAAATGCTGGAAATGCAATCAGTCCCCAGGCACATACTACCACATGTGGTGGACGTGCAGCAAAGCAACAAAGCATTGGGAGAAATTACATAATTGGCTGGGAGAGATAACAGAATATAGATTCGAAACCGGAATTATATCTGTTGGGAATAATACCAGAGGTTTACGATAAAGGGACCACATATTTAGTTTTACATATACTGACAGTGGCAAGGGTTATATTTTCTAAAGACTGGGAAAATGAAAAAAACACCCCGCCAGACAGAGAAGTGATTGGGAAAATTTTAGAATGTGCTGAAATAGATAGGTTAACTTTTAAAATTAAAGATAAAGAAGACTCAGAATACTACCAGATATGGAACAGTTTTTATGAGTGGCTAGAGCGGGGGTCAGCAACCTGGGGCTCTGGAGCCACATGTGGCTCTTTCACTCCTCCGCTGCGGCTCCCTGTCACTCAAAATATGCCTCACAACCGCCAGTGTGCGACACCCACCCGGCACACGATTTTTCAACCTCCTTTAGGCCAACCATGGATAAATCCAAGAAAAGTTTCAGAAGAAAACAGAACGTTTAATTCAACTACATATGCTAGTTTTGTGACCGCTGAGGAAATAGTCAGGCACGGGAAGGGTTTTGTGGCTCCCGGTGTTTTCTTTTCTGTGGGAAACGGGTCCAAATAGATCTTTTGAGTGTTTAAAGTTGCAGACTTCTGGGCTACAGAAAATGGGTAGGAATTAGAGGAAAAAAAGACTATGTCTGTATTAAAATAGAGGTGGTTTTCAACTTTAAGTAGGATAATCTACAAAATGTAAATAGGCCAAGATATAAGAAAACCCAGTTTAAACTATTTGGTTATCCTCTTGCGATTATATCTAACACAAGTGTTATCATATTTTTTAAATATTTTTTTTTATTTTCATTTCTCATAAACACATTTACATGTACAGTCATTTTTATCATCTTTCATTCATCTTTTAGCTTTCATTTTTCATTTTTACTTTTTCGGGGCTGCTCTTTTACCCTTTACCTTTACTCCAACCTTTCTTTTTCTCCTTCCCTTCTCTTCCTTCCTCTCTCTCCTCCTACTTCCTTCGTTCTTTCTCTCCTTCTCTTTCCTACTTCCCCTTCTCTTCCCCCACTCCTCTCTTCCTCCCCCCTTCTAACCTTCTCCTCTACTCCTCTTTCCCCTCCCTTTTCTTCCTCTCCTTTTCCCTTTCTTCTCCTCCTCCCCTTCTCTTCCTTCCCCTCTCTCCTCCTACTTCTTCTCTTTCCTACTTCCCCTTCTCTTCCCTCACTCTCTTCTTCCCCCCTTCTAACCTTCTCCTCTGCTCCTCTTTCCTCTCCCTTTTCTTCCTCTCCTTTTCCCTTTCTTCTCCTCCTCCCCTTCCCTTCCGTCCCCTCTCTCCTCCTACTTCCTTCGTTCTTTCTCTCCTTCTCTTTCCTACTTCCCCTTCTCTTCCCCCACTCCTCTCTTCCTCCCCCCTTCTAACCTTCTCCTCTACTCCTCTTTCCCCTCCCTTTTCTTCCTCTCCTTTTCCCTTTCTCCTCCTCCTCCCCTTCTCTTCCTTCCCCTCTCTCCTCCTACTTCCTTCTCTTTCCTACTTCCCCTTCTCTTCCCCCACTCCTCTCTTCTTCCCCCCTTCTAACCTTCTCCTCTGCTCCTCTTTCCCCTCCCTTTTCTTCCTCTCCTTTTCCCTTTCTTCTTTCTCCTCTCCTCTCCTCTCTCCTCTTCTCTTTTTTTATTCTGGCCTTTGTGTAACTGACATATCCCGCATTCATACACTGTATTCCTTGGAATTATTATCCCTGTCACATTTTGGAAGATTATTTGGGTTCTTCCCCCGGTGCAAAAAAAAAAAAAAAAAAAATGAAATTGGAGGATTAACATCAGCACTTTCTCAAAAAAATATTCCAGGGGGTGGGGGGGGGGAAAAGAGGGGATCAGGCCAGCCATCTCTCCAAAAACATTGGGCTGGGCGTTGATTTTTAGTGGCTTCACAGAAGAGCCCAGAGCAGGCCTGCGTGTGTTTGTGTGTCCCTCACTCACTCGTGTTGTGTACCTGTGAAAAAATTAGCAAGTCCTAGGAGGGAAGGAGGGAAGGTCCGTGTGCGTGTGGGTGGTTGGGCTCGCTCAGAAAGCAATTAGAGCAGGACAAATGAACTGTTCTTACACATCAAAGCTTGCGATTTTTCTGCAGGCAGGCCAGGAAAAGACGTGTTAATGCAAAGTGGCAGGAATGGGGAGGGAGGGAGGGAAGGGAGGGGGGGAAACTGTTAAGAAAACACGTAGGACTTGACCGGGAGCAGTCCGTGAAACGCTGGCTTGATGTGATCTAATTTGATGGCCCAGGAAAAAGAGAGGTTGGGAACGTCGCCACTCGGCAAAACAAACTCTTCCGAAATGCCTCCCCATCCCATTTGCGGGGGGGGGGTGTCCTTTGCACTGGGGATGTCGTTCCTCTACGGAAGAGTTTGGGCCTTGTTTGCCTTTCAGGGGTCTCTGAGCTTGGAGGTTGTCTTACATTACCGAGCCTTGGTGGCACAGCGGACTAAAGTGCTGTTAAGTAGCACTTAGCTACCTGCAATTACTGCGAGTTCAAATCCCACCAGGCTCAAGGTTGACTCAGCCTTCCATCCTTCCGAGGTAGGTAAAATGAGAACCTGGATTGTGGGGGCAATAAGCTGACTTTGTATAAAAAAAAGAACACCGTTTGGGGATGGCCGAAAGCCCTACTAAGCAGGTATATACAAAAGTATGAAAGCGATTGCTTAACACATTGTAAGCCGCCCTGAGTCTCCGGAGAAGGGCGGCATATAAATCGAACCAATAAATAAATAAACAAATAATAAATAAATAAACGAGGTAACGTCATCAGGGCTAGAAGGGAGGGGGGTTTGCGAAGACTGTAGGATCCTTGCTTGCTTTCTTGCAGGTGTTTCATAACCCAACTAGGTAACACCCTCAGGGCTAGGAGACGGTAGGGTTTGCGGAGAGGAGAGGAGGACTATGGAGTCTTTGGTCATTTCCTTGCAGACGTTTCATTAGCCAAAACTAGGTAACATTATCAGTGCTAGAAGGGAGGAAGAGTAGGAGGAGGACTGTGGGGGTCCTTGGTGCTCTCTGAGCTTGGCTCTTTTCTTGCACGGGACGTTTCATGACCCATCATCAGTAGTACCCTGTTTTCCCCAAAATAAGACCTCCCCTGATAATAAGCCCAATCGGGCTTTTGAGCGCATGGCAATAAGGCCAAGCGCTTACTTCAGGGTTCAAAAAAATATAAGACGGGGTCTTATTTTCGGGGAAACACGGTAGATAGATAGATAACTGATAGATAGCTGATAGATAGAATAAATAGATACAGATGACAGACAGACAGACACAGACAGATAGATAGATAGATAGATAGATAGATAGATAGATAGCAGAGAGATATAGCAGAGAGAGAGATAGCAGATAGATAGCAGATAGATAGAAAGACAGATAGATAGATAGAAAGATAGATATAGATAACTGATAGATAGATAGAGATAGCAGAGAGATATAGCAGATAGATAGCAGATAGATAGAAAGATAGATATAGATAACTGATAGATAGCTGATAGAATAAATTGATATAGATAACTAATAGCTGATAGAGAGATAGAGATAGATAGAGAGAGAGATAGAGAGATAGAGATAGATAGCAGAGAGAGATTTAGCAGATAGATAGATAGAAAGACAGATAGATAATAGCTGATAGAATAAATAGATATAGATAACTGATAGCTGAGAGATAGATAGAGAGATAGATATAGAGAGATAGATAGATAGATAGAAGAGAGAGAGAGAGAGAGCAGATGGATAACTAGCAGATAGATATATAGATAGAAAGATAGATAGATATAGATAACTGATAGATAGATAGATTAGATAAATAGATACCCTGTTTCCCCCAAAATAAGACCTCCCCTGATAATACCCCCAATCGGGCTTTTGAGCGCATGGCAATAAGGCCAAGCGCTTATTTCAGGGTTCAAAAAAATATAAGGCGGGGTCTTATTTTCGGGGAAACACGGTAGTAACTGTCAGTTCCCCACCCACTCCTGTCTTGTGGGATCTTGTGGGTCTGGTTCCTTTCTGCTCCGTGGGGCCTCCACATTTTTAGCCGAAGGAGAGTCTGGTATTTGGCCAAGAGGGCCTGGGATCTTCCTCAGGAGACTCTGGACACTGGCAGGACCCGGCCTTAGGCTTCTCCCCGAGACCACCTGCCAGCCAACCAGCCAAAGAACCAGTTAATTTTGGGGAAACAGATTGAGAGCAGAACTGTGGGGTCCCTGCCGCTCTCTAAGCTGGGTTGTTTTCTTGTAGACGTTTCATGACCCAACTAGGTAACATCATCAGTGCTAGGGATGCTGACACTGATGACGTTCCCTAGTTTGGGTCATGAAACGTGTGCCAGAAAACAACCAAGCTCAAAGAGCACCAAGGACCCCACAAACTGAAGAGCCTCCTGCCTGGCCTGGACTTCCGAGGGGCTGTTTCCTCCAGCCATTTTGGACCAAAAGTCCGGTGCTTTGTCCGTCCCCAGGCTGCTCGGCCGGGAAGGCCCTGGTCCGTATCCAACCTGAAAAGCCGCCTTCGTGGGACGTGACAGAGGCGTGGAAGGGGAGGGTTCCCTGTGCATGCTGGTGGATTGGCACGGGGTGCCCAGTCCGTCCGGGTCTGCAGAGCTGCTATGGGGACTCCCGGGCCCCAGAGATGCTCCTGGATGCCCTGCTCCATCCAGAGCACCTGTGCAGAGCTGGCAGAGGTGGAGGCCACCTCTAGAAGCACCAGGGAGCAAAGAGGTTGGAAGGGCGGGTTGCGTGGTATGGTGTGTGTGACACCCCACCTCTCCTCTTCCTCCTCTTCTCCTCCTCCTCTTCTCTCCTCTTCCTCCTTCTCTTCTCCTTTCCTCCTCCTCTCCCTCCTTCCTTTCTTCCTCCTCTCCTCTTCCTCCTCTCCTCTTCCTCCTATTCTCTCCTCCTCCTCCTTCTCTTCTCCTTTCCTCCTCCTCTCCCTCCTCCCTTTCTTCCTCCTCTCCTCTTCCTCCTCCTCTCCTCCTCCTCTCTTTCTCCTCCCTCCTCCCCCTTTCCTCCTCCTCTTTGTCTCTTCCTCTCCTCCTCCTTTCCTCCTCCTCTCCTTCCTCCTCCCCGTCTCCTCTTCCTCCTTTCCTCTTCCTCCTCTCCTCCTCCTTCTGTTCTACTCCTTTCCTCTTTCTCCTCCTCTTCTCCTCCTCCTCTTTTTCTCCTCCCTCCTCCCCCTTTCCTCCTTCTCTTCTTCCTCTCTTCCTCTCCTCCTCCTCTCTGTCTCCTCTTCCTCCTTTCCTCCTCCTCCTTTCCTCCTCCTCTCCTCTTCCTCCTCCTCCCCATCCTCTTCCTCCTCTCCTCCTCCTCTTCTACTCCTTTCCTCTTTCTCCTCCTCTCGTCCTCCTCCTTCTATTCTCCTCATCTTCCTCTCCTCCTACTCCCATCCTCTTCCTTCTCCTCCCCCTCCTCTTCCTCCTTTCCTCTTCCTCCTGCTCTTCTCCTCCTTTCCTCCTATTCTCTCCTCCTCCTCCTTCTCTTCTCCTTTCCTCCTCCTCTCCCTCCTCCCTTTCTTCCTCCTCTCCTCTTCCTCCTCTCCTCTTCCTCCTCCTCTCCTCCTCTCTTTCTCCTCCCTCCTCCCTCTTTCCTTCTCCTCTTTGTCTCTTCCTCTCCTCCTCCTTTCCTTCCTCCTCCCCGTCTCCTCTTCCTCCTTTCCTCTTCCTCCTCTCCTCCTCCTTCTGTTCTACTCCTTTCCTCTTTCTCCTCCTCTTCTCCTCCTCCTCTTTTTCTCCTCCCTCCTCCCCCTTTCCTCCTTCTCTTCTTCCTCTCTTCCTCTCCTCCTCCTCCTCTCTGTCTCCTCTTCCTCCTTTCCTCCTCCTCCTTTCCTCCTCCTCCCCGTCCTCTTCCTCCTCTCTTCCTCCTTCTCTTCTACTCCTTTCCTCTTTTTCCTCCTCTCCTCCTCCTTTCCTCTTCCTCCTCTCCTCCTCCTCCTTCTCTTCTCCTCATCTTCCTCTCCTCCTACTCCCGTCCTCTTCCTTCTCCTCCCCCTCCTCTTCCTCCTTTCCTCTTCCTCCTGCTCTTCTCCTCCTCCTTTCCTCTTTCTCCTCCTCCCCCTTTCCCCCTACTCTTCCTCCTTTCCTCCTCCTCCTTTCCTCCTCCTCTCCTCTTCCTCCTCCTCCCCATCCTCTTCCTCCTCTCCTCCTCCTCTTCTACTCCTTTCCTCTTTCTCCTCCTCTCGTCCTCCTCCTTCTATTCTCCTCATCTTCCTCTCCTCCTACTCCCGTCCTCTTCCTTCTCCTCCCCCTCCTCTTCCTCCTTTCCTCTTCCTCCTGCTCTTCTCCTCCTCCTTTCCTCTTTCTCCTCCTCCCCCTTTCCTCCTCCTCTTCCTCCTTTCCTCCTCTTCCTCCTTTCCTCCTCCTCCTCCTCCTTTCCTCTTCCTCCTCCCCCTCCTCCTCGGGTGGAATCCCCCCAATTGTGACCTTAGGGCTTGAACTTTGGGCTCACGTGACCCGCCTGTAAGCTGACCTCCGGAGGAGGGGTGGGCTGCTGGCCCCGTGTGCCCCGGCCCGGGCAGAGCAGCGAGGTATCCCTGCATGGCCACAGGGTAGGGGCAGTGAGCCAAGCCGTGGCCCCCCTCACCCCTCATGGCTGCCCCCCAGCCAATGTGGCCGAGCCCAAAATGGAGACATGGGAAGGTAAGGCTGGGCGTGGGGGAGGGCGAAGCTGGGCTGGGGGAGGGGACTGCCCTTTGAGGAGGGGGCCGGTGGGCCCCTCCATGCCTAAAAGTGCTTCTCTATTGTTTGCCGGCTTCCCAGATGGCCTTTAAGAGAAAGAGGGGGGCGAGTATTTTGGGGAGGGGGCCGTGGGTTTATTCCCTTTGTGAATGCTTTCTCTGCCCCCCCCCCCTCCTGTTTGACACTTTGGGAAAAAGTTTCTTTGCGTTTGTGTTTTTCTCTGGCTACGAGAGAGAGAGAGAGAGAGAGAGAGAGAGAGAGAGAGAGAGAGAGAGAGAGAGAGAGCGCTTTGTGGGGGTCTCTCTCCCTTGGGGTCCCACCTCTGTCCATGCAAACCCCTTTGGGCATCATCGCAAACAGGGAAACCCCCCCCCTTTCTCAGACACGGGGTGGGGGGGGTCCCCCAACTCTCCCAGAAAGTGCTGGACTTGGAAAAGCATGGATGAAATCCCAGGCTAGTAGTAGTTTCTCACTACTGGGGGGGGGAGGGGGGAGGAGGAGGAAGAGGAGGGGGCAACATTAATTGCTTTTGTTTGTGCCTGGACCCCGCTGGAGGAGGTTTCCGGCTCCCTCTGAACTTCTACAGCCCTCCCCCCCAACTCTCTCTCCCCCCCCTTTCTTTTTATTTTTGCTTTCTTCTTGCAGAAGCCCCCTCCTCGCATTTCTCCTCCCCCCTCCCCCATGTTTCTCTCGCTGGGCCTTCAGTCCTGCTGGACGCGGAAGGGAGGGCAGGGTAGGCCCCTTCCCCAAATGGGCCCACCCACCCCCTTTCCACCCGCAGACCCCCGAGATCAAAGCCAGCCAGAGAGAGAGAGAGAAAGGAAGGAAGGAAGGAAGGAAGGAAGAGAAAGAAAGAAAGAAAAGAAAAGAAAAGAAAAGAAAGAAAGAAAGATGGAGGAACCAAAAGTGTGAACATTTGAAAGTTGCCTCAGGAGCCATGTGATTTTTTTTGGGGTGGGGGGAATCCAGCTAACCAGGCTGGGCCAGTCGGGTGGCAAACTGCCATTTTGGGGGAGTGGGGGAGGGGAAGGCCAAGCAGCAGAGGTTCTCTCCCCCTCCTGTGGGATGAATCCTGGCGTCCCCCACCCCAAAACCTCTGCAAAAATGGGTGCCCTGCCCGTCCCATCAGCAGCCCCACTCCCTGCCCTATAGCTGATGCTTCGGCTTCAGGTTTGTGGCTTCTGCTCCCATCATTGCCCCCCCCCCAGCCAAGGATGCCATTGGGAGGGGGGGAGAGAGGGGGATTCCTCTTGGGAAGCCCATGGCGCTCTTGACTTTAATTGACCCAGCTAAGCTGAGTAATAGTTTAATAATAAATAACACTTGGTAATAGTTTAATAGGGGAACATTTCATCTTGGCGTTTTCTAAAGAATAACAAGAAGTTTGCAAAACATTTGACTTAAAGAGGCCTGTCTGTAAGAGTTCCTTCCTTCCTTCCTTCCCCTCCTTCCTTCCTCTCATTCCTGTCTTCCTCCCTCCCTTCCTCTCATTCCTGTCTCCTCCTTCTCCCTCCTTCCTCCCCTCCTTTCCTTCTTTCCTTCCTTCCTTTCATTCCCACCTTCCCTTCCTTCCTTCCTCTCATCCCTTCCTTCCTCTCATTCCTGTCTCCCCCTCCCTCTCCTTCCTTCCTTTTCCTTCCCACCTTTTTTCCTTCCTTCCTCTCATCCCCACCTTCCCTTCCCTCCTTCTCTCCCTTCTTTCCTTCCTTCTCTTCCTTCCTGTCATATCTCCTCCCTCACTTCCTCTCATTCCTGTCTCCTTTCCTTCCTTCCTCCCTTCCTCCCTTCCTCTCATTCCTGTCTCCTCTCTCTCTCCCTCCCTCCCTCCCTTACTCCCTCCCCCTCCCTTCCTTCTTTCCTCCCTTTCCTTCCTTCATTTCATTCTTATCTCCTCCTTCCCTTCCTCTCATTCCTCTCTCCTCCCTCTCTCTCTCTCCTTCCTTCCTCCCCACTCCCTTCCTTCTTTCCTTCCATCCTTTCTTTCCCACCTTCCCTTCCTCATTCTTATCTCCTCCCCCTCCCTTCTTTCCTTCCTTCCTCTCATTCTTATCTCCTCCCTCTCCTGACTTCCTTCCTCCTCCCTTCCTTCTTCCTCCCTTCCTTTCATTCCCACCTTCCTTCCTGTCATTCTTATCTCCTCCCTCCCTTCCTCTCATTCCTGTCTTCTTCCTCTCTCTCCTTCCCTCCCTCCCTCCCTCCTTCCTTCCTTCCTTCCTCCCCTTCCTCAAAGCTAGAAACGGAGACTGAGCCCATTCCCATGGAAGCTCTGGGTAGGTGGGTGGGTGGGTGGGTGCCTTTCCACCCAAACAGTGGAGGGCTTGCCAAGCCTCCAGGCCTTCCTCCCAAACAATGCCTCTGTTTGTCGGCCCCTCGAGTTTCAATATTGCTTTGGTTTCTGCAGTCACGGAGCTGCCAATTGCAGGAGGTTTTCAGCCAGGGGGCATCTGCCTGGCCGCAGCCCCTCCCTTCCCCTCCCCCTTCCTCTAGCATGGCCCTTCGCCCCCTTCCTTCTTCCTCTCCCCAGCCAGGATTGGTGGCTTGGATGGGGAGAGGGCTGAAAAACTCCAAACCCACCCAGGGAGCCCTTTTCATCTCTTCTCTCTGCTCATCAGATAACCAAACACCAAGGTGACGCCTGTAAAATCTGTACAGTAACTCTGCTTGAGGTCCTGGGCAGGAGGAAGAGGAGGAGGAGGGGAGGGCGGCTGGGTGGACCCTCGTGGTCCAAAATTTCCCCCTCCTCCTCTTTATGCTGCTACAACAGACCCTTCGGCTGTAAATAGTTTTGGTCGCCACGATGTAAAAAAGGTGTGGAGACTCTGGAAAGAGTGCAGAGAAGAGCCACAAAGAGGATTAAGGGACTGGAGGCTAAAACATATGAAGAATGAATACAGGAACTGGGTATGTCTAATTTAATGAAAAGAAGGACCAGGGGAGACAGGATAGCAGCCTTCCAATATCTCAGGGGCTGCCCCAAAGAAGAGGGAGTCAAGCTATTCTCCAAAGCACCTGAAGGCAGGACAAGAAGCAATGGGTGGAAACTCATCAAGGAGAGAAGCAACTTAGAACTAAGGAGAAATTTCCTGACAGTCAGAACAATTCATCAGTGAAACAACTGGCCACCAGAAGTTGTGAATGCTCCATCATTGGAAGTTTTTAAGAAGAGGTTGGATAATCATTTGCCTGATTTGGTGTAGGGTTTCCTGCCTAAGCAGGGGGTTGGACTAGAAGACCTCCAAGGTCCCTTCCAACTCTACTCTACTCTACTCTACTCTACTCTACTCTACTCTACTCTACTCTACTCTACTCTACTCTATAAAACATACAAAGAACAGTAGCAGGAACTGGGCGTGTCTAGTTTAATGAAAAGAAGGACCAGGGGAGACAGGATAGCAGTCTTCCGATATCTCAGGGGCTGCCCCAAAGAAGAGGGAGTCAAGCTATTCTCCAAAGCACCTGAGGGCAGGACAAGAAGCAATGGGTGGAAACTAATCAAGGAGAGAAGCAACCTAGAACTAAGGAGAAATTCCTTGACAGTTAGAAAAATTAACCAGTGGAACAACTGGCCACCAGAAGTCGTGAATGCTCCAACACTGGAAGTTTTTAAGAAGAGGTTGGATAACCCTTTGTTTGAAGTGGTGGAGGGTTTCCTGCCTAAGCAGGGGGTTGGACTAGAAGACCTCCAAGGTCCCTTCCAACTCTGTGATTCTATTCTATTCTATTCTATTTATTTATTCCTTCACTCCTGGAAAACTTAACTTCTCACCAGCCCTTCGGCTGAAGGAAAGACTCCATTTTAACCCCGCTGCAGAGCACAGTGGGGGCCAGTTTCTGCCCACTGCCCCTATCCCAAATTTGGGTGGTTGTCCTTTTTTTTTTAAAAAAAAAAAGTTTTATTTATAGCTGCGGTTTTTTGGTGACATACGTAAGTGCTTAGTGAACAGTGTATTGTCTGGGTAAATTCACTTTATACACCATACTAATAACAATAGCAGCATTATTCAGGCATACATGGTTATTATCAGGGGTGGGTTCTAATTTTTTTTACTACCGGTTCTGTGGGCGTGGCTTATTTTGTGGGTGTGGCTTGGTGGTGGGGTAATGTGACTGGGTGGGCGTGGCCAACTTTTTTTTTTAACTTTTAAAAGCATTTTTTCTTTTTCTTTTTTTTTTATTGAAAAGTTTTACAAAAAAGAAAAAATTTCCCCCCCGTTCCCCCCACCCTTTACCCCCCTTCATCCCCCCCTCCCCCCCCCGACTTCCCAGAGCAAAATACAAGGTATTTCATTTAGTCAAACATAAACTAGATTAATCTACTTATCCCCAAAGTACTACCTCCCCCACTGAAACTTTAACTCCACTATCGATAACCAAATACTTCTAATACTAACAGTCATTCATAAGCTATTTGATATTTTCTTGTCTGATACTTATTTTGAATATAATCAATCCATCTTCTCCATTCCGATACGTATCTTTCTTGCATGTGGTCCTTCAAGTACGCCGAGATTTTCGCCATTTAAAAACATTTTTTCTACAACCTTAAGAGGTTGCAGAAAACAATGCTTTGAAAAGTCTCTGACAATCTCAGCTGAGTTGCCTGATCGGCAGAGGCTTTTCAAAGCATTGTTTTTTGCAACCTCTTAAGGTTATAGAAAAAATGCTTTTAAAAGTTAAAAAAAAAAAGCCTCTGATGAGGTGGGCGGGGTAAGCGAGCGGCAACCGGGCCAGGGACCAGTTCGGGGGCGTGGCCAGCCAATGTTATTACCGGTTCTCCGAACTACTACAAATTTTTACTCCCGGTTCGTGCGAACCAGGAGCAACCCACCACTGGTTATTACGCTCTTCCAACTTCTAACATTTACGTCTGCATAGTAATTGTAATATATTATATAGCCCTATACCTAGTAATATTTTCCCCATTTCTAATTTCTACCTCTCTACCTTCTCTCCAAATGGGGTCCTCCTTCTGTGGCATTGAAAACAGCCGTCGGGAATTGGGTTGGGGGCAGGGTGGATATGATTTAAATCACGATTTAAATCACTGGTAAAAAGGCTTGATTTAAATCAACTCGATTTAAAATCATAATTTTAATCTTCATAATCGTAATTTTTAAAGAGCAATTTTGTCCCGCAGCAGCTCCTCCTCTGACTGACTGGCTGTTGACTCACCGACCGTCCCATTCACTTTAATGGGACAGCTGGTGATGCGGCAGAGACACCACAAGGTGAGGGGCCTGGCGAGCAGCAGGTGAGTGGATGCCCACCTGGGTGGATTTGATTTAAATCGAGTTGATTTAAATCACGATTTAAATCATGATTTAAATCACTAGTAGAAAGGCTTGATTTAAATCGACTCAATTTAAATCATAATGTTTAAAGAGCAACTGTCATCTCGGCTACTCCTTTGACCCACTGTTGACTCACCGATAGTCCCCGTGTTGCAGAATATACAGCCTCCTGCTCCATAACTCAGCTCCGTTTCATGCTGAATAAACTAAATTATTTATGTATCTTAAATAGAAAACTATCTTAACGATAGATTTTTACCCCAAAAGTTTTTTATTAAAATAAATTTGATAAAAATAAAAAAAAATCCGATTTAAATAAAAAAATCCGATTTAAATCAAAAAATCTGATTTTTTTTATTTTTTTTAAAAAAAATCATTGATTTTTATCCACCCTGATGCCCACTCACAGGCGCTGCTGCCATGATGGATCTGAAACAACAGGCGCTCTTTTCAATGTAAGGGCTGGCAGTTAGAATCTTTTAATACGATCATTTGCAAACAAGACGAAGGCTTCCTATTTAGCTGGCAGAGCTTGGGATTCATTGAACGAGTTTACCCCAAATGTAAATATTGCAGAATATTTATCACACCCTCACGCTACATAATTAACCTCCATTTCATGCTGAATAAACTTAAATTATGATTGGATCTTAAATAGAAAACTATCTCTAGATAGATTTTGTTTTTTTACTCCGAAAGCATTTTATTAAAATAAATTTGATTTAAAGATTTAAAAAAAAAAAAACAAATCCGATTTAAATTTTAAAAATGGTTTTTTTAAAAAATGTTTTTTAAACAATTGATTTTTATTCACCCTGGTTGGGGGTAAACCCAAGCCCTTCGGCAGAATTTTTTGGGGGCGGGTGTCATAGCCCTATCCACCCAGCCAGTTTCCCACGTCAAGCAGGGTCAGCCAGGGATTCTGGGTTAATGAGGGCTGGGGCCTCGGCGTGTCAAGTTGCTTGCTCTGGGCACCGTGCATGCACCCGAGTTGGGGTTTTGACATCTCTGTTTCAGCCGTGATTAGCGGATGCCCACCGGGGTTGGCAGAGCTCTTGCCTTGGCCTCATTCTGTCCAAATCAGGATGGCAAACTTTAGCTTAGTGGAAAACGACAGCCCTGCTCTTGGGAAGCTGTGAGATGATTTGCTGCTCTCTCTCTCTCTCTCTCCCTCCCTCCCTCCCTCTCCCTCTCCCTCTCCCTCTCCCTCTCCCTCCCTACCTACAACTCTTAAATACTTCCGTGTCACTCTCTCTCTCTCTCTCTCTCTCTCTCCCTCCCTCCCTCTCCCTCTCCCTCTCCCTACCTACCTACAACTCTTAAATACTTCCATATTCTATCTGTCTATCTATCTATCTATCTATCTATCTATCTATCTATCTATCTATCTATCCCTACCTACCTACAACTCTTTAATACTTCCCCCCCTCTCCCTCTCTCTCTCTCTCCCTCTCTCCCTCTCCCTACCTACCTACAACTCTTAAATACTTCCATATTCTATCTATCTATCTATCTATCTATCTATCTATCTATCTATCTATCTATCTATCCCTCCCTACCTACAACTCTTAAATACTTCCCCCCCTCCCTCTCTCTCTCTCTCTCTCTCTCTCCCTCTCCCTACCTACCTACAACTCTTAAATACTTCCATATTCTGTCTGTCTATCTGTCTGTCTATCTATCTATCTATCTATCTATCTATCTATCTATCTATCCCTACCTACCTACCTACAACTCTTAAATACTTCCCCCCCTCCCTCTCTCTCTCTCTCTCTCTCCCTCTCCCTACCTACCTACAACTCTTAAATACTTCCATATTCTATCTATCTATCTATCTATCTATCTATCTATCTATCTATCTATCTCTATCTATCTATCTATCTATCTATCTATCTATCTATCTATCTATCCCTACCTACCTACCTACCTACCTATCTACCTACAACTCTTAAATACTTCCCTCTCTCTCTCTCTCCCTCCCTCTCTCCCTACCTACCTACAACTCTTAAATACTTCCATATTCTATCTATCTATCTGTCTATCTATCTGTCTATCTATCTATCTGTCTGTCTATCTATCTATCTATATCTATCTATCTATCTATCTATCTATCTATCTATCTATCTATCCCTACCTACCTACCTACCTACCTACCTACCTACCTACCTACCTACAACTCTTAAATACTTCCATATTCTATCTATTTATCTATCTATCTATCTATCTATCTATCTATCTATCTATCCCTACCTACCTACCTACCTACCTACCTACAACTCTTAAATACTTCCGTGTCACTCTCTCTCTCTCTCTCTCTCTTTCCCCCCCCCCCAAACTGCTTATTAAGTTGGGTGGCAGCGGGGAGCTTGGAAGGGTTCATGGCTGCCATTTTCTTCACCCTTCTGCCCATCATCATCATCATCATCATCCTCGTCAAAGAGAGCAAAGAAAACAGGCTTAAGATACAGAAGGATCTTGACAGACTTGAACATTGGGCGCTATCTAAGAAAAATGAAATTCAAGGGTGAAAAAAAAAGGAAGGTTCTACATTTAGGCAAAAAAACGCAAATGCACAGGTACAGTATAGGTGGTAGCTCACTCAATAGTAATAACTGTGAGAAGGATCTTGGGAGTCCTAGTGGACAATCACTTGCGTTCTTTGACAAAGTGACAAAATTAGTGGACCAGAAGAATACTGTGGATATAATTGACTTGGGCTTCGGTAAGGCATTTGATAAAGTAGACCATAACCTACTACTAAATAAAGTAGGAAAATGTGGGTTAGACAGCATCACCACTAGATAGATTCGTAACTGGCTGACCAACTGCACTCAACGTGTAGTCCTCAATGGAACTGCATCTATATGGAGGGAAGTATGCAGTGGAGTATCCTAGAGCTCTGTTTTAGGCCCAGGGCTCTTCAACATCTTCATCAATGACTTGGATGAGGGGATAGATGGGGAACTCATCAAATTTGCAGATGACACCAAACTGGCAGGAATAGCCAACACTCCAGCAGATAGGCTCAAGATACAGAAGGATCTTGACAGACTTGAACATTGGGCGCTATCTAAGAAAATGAAATTCAATGGTAGGAAGGTTCTACATTTAGGCAAGAAAAACAAAATGCACAGGTACAGTATAGGTGGTAGCTCACTCAATAGTAGTAACTCTGAGAGGGATCTTGGAGTCCTAGTGGACAACCATTTAAATAGGAGCCAGCCGTGTGTTGCAGCTGCCAAAAAAGCCAACACAGTTCTAGGCTGCATAAACAGAGGGATAGAATCAAGATCAGATGAAGTGTTAATACCACTTTATAAGGCCTTGGTAAGGCCACACTTGGAATTCTGCATTCAGTTTTGGTCGCCACAATGGAAAAAAAGATGTGGAGACTCTAGAAAAAGTGCAGAGAAGAGCCACAAAGAGGATTAGGGGACTGAAGGCTAAAACATATGAAGGAACTGGGTATGTCCAGTTTAATGAAAAGAAGGACGAGGGGAGACATGATAGCAGTCTTCCAAAATCTCAGGGGCTGCCCCAAAGAAGAGGGAGTCAAGCTATTCTCCAGAACACCTGAAGGCAGGACAAGAAGCAATGGGTGGAAACTAATCAAGGAGAGAAGCAACCTGGAACTAAGGAGAAATTTCCTGACAGTGAGAACAATTAATCCGTGGAACAACCTGCCTCCAGAAATTGTGAATGCTCCATCACTGGAGGTTTTTAAGAAGAGGTTCGATAACCATTTGTCTGAAGTGGTGTAGGGTTTCCTGCCTAAGCAGGGGGTTGGACTAGAAGACCTCCAAGGTCCCTTCCAACTCTGTTATTCTATTCTATCTTGGCACTTCAGTTGAGGTTCTGCTGGGCCCTTCTGAAAGCAGGGAAACAAGTGGCAGGAGTAAACATTCACACCTACCCGAGTTCACACTTTGGGGGAAGGAAGCCGAGGCCCACCCCACTCTTTCTAGAGTCCAGAGAAGATGGCTTGAGTCCAGATGTTTCTTTTCTCGTCTGCTTTGCCAGCCCCCATCTCACCTCTCCTTCTGACCCTTCAGGGGTCCCCACCCATTGAAGGAATTGGGTATAGTTTTACGAAAGGAAGGACTAGGGGTGACACAATAGGGGTGTTCCAATATTTGAGGGTTTGCCACTAGGAAAAGGGATCAATCTATTCTCCAAAGCACTTGGAGGCAGGAGAAGAAGCAACCAGTGGAAACCAATAAAGGAGAGAAGCAACCTAGAACTAAGGAGAATTTCCTGACAGAACAATTAACCAGTGGAAGTTATGGGTGCTCCAACATTGGAGGCTTTTAAGAAGAGACTGGACAACCACTTGTCTGAAATGGTATAAAATCTTCTGCTTGAGCAGGGGGTTGGACTAGAAGACCTCCAAGGTCCCTTCCAAGCCTATGATTGTATGTTCTAAGTAGTGTTTCTCCCCTTGTGGGTACTCCCATCACTGGAGATTTTCAAGAAGAGATGGGAAAATCATTTATCTGAAATGGCATAGATTTTCCTGCCTGACCAGTGGGGTGGATTAGAAGACCTCCAGGATCCCTTCCATCTCTGTTATTCTCTGAGTTGGGATATAGGATCGGTAGGTAGAGAGAGAGAGAGAGAGAGAGAGAGATGGATGTATTTAAGAGAGGTAGGTACCCTGTTCCCTGAAAATAAGACCTCCCCGTATAATAAGCCCATATAATCGGGCTTTTGAGTGCATGTGCTAAAATAAGCCCCCCCCGCCAAAAAATAAGCCCTCCCCAAAAATAAGCCCTCCCTGAAAATATTTAAACGCATGTGCAGCCGGTCCCCGCCATTTCCTCTGGTTAGGGTTAGGGAGACAGAGCTGGAAATCAGGTAAGACGGCAAGAGGAACTCCGTCTTGCTCCAGGCGCCCCAAAATAATAAGACCTCCTCGAAAATAAGGCCAAGTGCTTATTTCGGGCTCAAAAAAATAAAATACAGGGTCTTATTTTCGGGAAAACACGGTAGGTAGGTAGATATGGATGATAGTGATAGATAGATATGGATGATAGAGATGGATGGATGGATAGATAGATGATAGATATGGATGATAAATAGATGGATAGATATGTATTTAAGAGTTGTAGGTAGGTAGGTAGATGTGGATGATAAATAGAGATAGATGGATAGATATGTATTTAAGAGTTGTAGGTGGTAGGTACGTAGATATGGATGATAGATAGATATGGATGATAGAGATAGATAGATAGATAGATAGATAGATAGATAGATAGATAGATATGGATGATAGAGATAGATGGATATGTATTTAAGAGTTGTAGGTAGGCAGGTAGGTAGATATGGATGATAGATAGATATGGATGATAGAGATAGATAGATGATAGATATGGATGATAAATAGAGATAGATGGATAGATATGTATTTAAGAGTTGTAGGTAGGTAGATGGATAGATATGGATGATAGATATGGATGATAGAGATAGACAGATGGATAGATATGTATTTAAGAGTTGTAGGTGGTAGGTAGGTAGATATGGATGATAGATAAATATGGATGATAGAGATAGATAGATAGATAGATAGATAAATAGATAAATAGATGATAGATATGGATGATAAATAGAGATAGATGGATAGATATGTATTTAAGAGTTGTAGGTAGGTAGGTAGATAGATATGGATGTATTTAAGAGTTGTAGATAGGTAGATAGAACAGGTGGGTGGATGGATGGATGGATGGACAGATAGATACGGAAAGAGAGAGAGATAGATAAACCAAGCTGCTTCCAGTATCTTAACTTCTACATGGAGGGGATAGAGAGAGATTATACCCAAGAACCCCTTCGAAAGTGCCCTGCTTTGACTCCCACCAGGTCCAGTTGTGTCACGAGGCATATCCTTTTCTCCCCCCCCCTCCCCACCGTTCACCTGGTCATCCTCCCCGCCTTCCTCCCGCAGACGACCGGGTGGACCAGCGCACCTGCCTGATCTGCGGGGACCGAGCCACGGGCCTCCACTACGGCATCATCTCCTGCGAGGGCTGCAAAGGCTTCTTCAAGCGCAGCATCTGCAACCGGCGAGTCTACCGATGCAGCCGTGACAAGAACTGCGTCATGTCCCGCAAGCAGCGCAACCGCTGCCAGTACTGCCGACTCCTCAAGTGCCTCCAGATGGGGATGAACCGGAAAGGTGCCGATCGGGCGGGCGGGAAGCGGAGGGGCCGGGTTGGGTTGGGTTGGGTTTCAAAGTTTTTTACTACTGGTTCTGTGGGCGTGGCAGGGGAAGGATACTGCAAAATCTCCATTCCCTCCCCAGTCCAGGGGAAGGATACTGCAAAATCCCCATTTCCTCCCGATCAGCCGGGACTCGGGAGGCAGAGAATAGATGGGGGTGGGGCCAGTCAGAATTTTTGAGCAGGGGGCTGGACTAGAAGACCTCCAAGGTCCCTTCCATCTTGATTCCATTCCATTCTATTCCATTATAATTGTAATTCTATTCTATTCTATTCCAGTCAACTGTTCTGTTCTGTTCTGTTCTGTTCTATTCTATTCTATTCTATTCTATTCTATTCCATTCCATTCCATTCCATTCCATTCCATTCCATTCCATTCCTTATTCTATTCTATTCTATTTTCCATTCCATTATTCTATTCTATTCCATTCCATTTCTATTTCTATTTCTATTCCATTCTATTTCTACTTCATAGTAGAAGGAAAAAGAGACAGAAAGAGAGGAGAGAGAGACAGAAAGAGAGGAAAGAGACAGAGAGAAAAAGAAAAGAGAGAAACAGAGAAGAGACAGAAAGGAAAGAGAGACAGAAAGTGAGAGAGGAAAGAGACTGAAAGAGAGAAGAGAGACAGAGAGGAAAGAGGGAAGTGAGAGAGAAAAAGAGGAAAGAGAAAGAGAGAAAAGAGACAAAGAGGAGAGACAAAAAGAGACGGAAAGAGAGAGAGAAAGAAAGAGGAAAGAGACAGAGAGGAAAGAGGCGGAAAGAAAGAAAGAAAGAGATGAGAGACCGAAAGAGAGATGAATCATGGCTGACCCCTATCTAAGCAACCTTCCCATGATCCTAGGATGGTGGAAGCTACTTTAGAGAAGTTTCATGGGCGGGGTCTTCAGGCCACAGCCGCTCATTTTAAGAAACGGGGCTGTTTTCTTCCCTGCATCTGGTTGGCACTTGGAGGCCGGCTTCCCATCTGCTTCGGAGCACCCCAAGAGAGCGGAAAACAGGGGGGCAACAGCTGGAGTGGTGTGGTTTCCCCAGGGGGCAGCAGCTGGAGTGGTGTGTGGCCACCAGAGGGCGCCTGAAGGTCTTCAACCAGCGGTGGCCAGCGATGATGCAACACTCAACCGGGAATCCCCAGAAAGCAAGTGCGGACCTACTTAAACAAACAAACAAAAGTCCGTCTGCTACACACACACACACACACACACACACACACCAACATCCCCAAGGTGGAGCCCCTCTTTTCCCTGGCCAGCGGGGCGGTTGAGAACCCTGTTGTCTAGGGAGAAGAGAAAGTTGTACGGATCCATCTCTCTGCTGATCAGGTGGAACCAGGGGTTGGTGGCCTTCTCATCCACAGCTGGCACGATTTACGGGGCTCAGTTAAGGTTGTAAGTCGAGGATTACCTAAAATGCAGAGGTCGCCTTCCGACTGAAGAATCCTGATGGGGGGCACAAAACGTGTCATGTAGCGCCTCCTCCTGGTCAGGAGATCACATAGCAATAGCACTTAGACTTCTATACTGCTCCACAGTGCTTTACAGTCCCTCTCTAAGCGGTTTACAGAGTCAGCCTCTTGCCTCCAACAATCTGGGTCCTCATTTTATCAACCTCAAAAGAACGGAAGGCCGAGTTAAACTTGAGCCGGTCAGGATCGAACTGCTGACAGTTGGCAGAGTTAGCCTCCCATACTGCATTCTAACCATTGCGCCACCACAGCTGATAGATAGATAGATAGATAGATAGATGGATGGATGGATGGATGGATGGATGGATGGATGGATGGATGGATGGATATAGGATAGGATAGGATAGGATAGGATAGATTGATAGATAATAGATAAATAATAGATAGATAATAGATGGATGGATAGGATAAGATAGAGAGAAAGAAAGAAAGAAAGATAGATAGATAGATAGATAGATAGATAGATAGATAGATAGATAAAGAGATAGATAGATGATAGATGGATGGATGGATAGGATGGAATGGATAGGATAGGATAGGATAGATTGATAGATGATAGATAATAGATAATAGATGGATGGATAGGATAAGATAGAGAGAGAGAAAGATAGATGTAGAGATAGATGATAGATGGATGGATGGATGGATAGGATGGAATGGAATGGATAGGATAGGATAGGATAGATTGATAGATGATAGATAATAGATAATAGATGGATGGATAGGATAAGATAGAGAGAAAGATAAATAGATATAGAGATAGATAGATGATGGATGGATGGATAGGATGGAATGGATAGGATAGGATAGGATAGATGATAGATAATAGATAGATAATGGATGGATAGGATAAGAGAGAGAGAGAGAAAGATAGATAGATGATAGATAGATAGATAGATAGATAGATAGATAGATAGAGGGGGGGAGGGGCAGGCAGGCATAGAGATAGACAGCCATAGCACTTAGACTTACATACTGCTTCACAGTGCTTTATACCCCTCCTTAAGATGTTTACAGAGCCAGCCTATTGCCCCCGACAATCCGGTCCTCATTTGACCAACCTCAGAAGGACGAGTCAACCTTGAGCCGGCGGGAATCGAACTGCTGGCAGTCGGCAGAGTTAGCCTGCCATCCTGCATTCTCACCACTGCGCCACCGCGGCTCTATGACCTCTACAGTCAAGGGGGGAGGCGGTCCTGAGGCCTCATGGGCCACGCCAATGTAGAAGTCACCAAAGGGCTCTCTAATATAAGAGCATGGAGGGAAAAATGCTTCGCTTCTACAGAGGGTTAGCTGGGCACCTTGCTAGAGTCCTGACCAGCTTCCTTTTTCCTTCCCTGCCAGCCATCCGTGAAGACGGCATGCCCGGGGGCAGGAACAAGAGCATTGGACCTGTCCAGGTGAGCTGCTACCTTGCAAGGTGTGGCTTTCCTGTTGCCACCAAATTCCCACCTGCTCCCCCCCCCCATCCCCAGAGGGTGGATTTTGCGGCTCTTCCGCTGGCCGAATAGATGGGCTGAGCCACAAACCCAAACCGTCCAATCCAAGCGATCCATTTAACCCTCCGCTCCCCGGGTTTTCTTTCTCCGGGGGCGGGTGTGTGCAGATCTCCGAGGAAGAGATCGAGCGGATCATGTCCGGCCAGGAGTTCGAAGGGGAGCCCAACATCTCCTGGTGTAATAACGGAGACAGCGACAACAGCTCCCCGGGGAACGGGGTGTCGGAAAGCAACCAGCCTTCCCCGGTCTCGACTCCGTCTTCGAGGTGGGACTCCGCGGAGGGCAGCCCAGGCTTTGTGGGGCAGGGAGACCGGGGGGGGGAGGGAGGGAGGGGAGGGAGGCGTTCAGATCGAGGGTCTCTCTTCCCCCTCCCTTCTGTCTCAGCCCTGCCTTGCCTCTTCCAGTAGGTCCGTGGAGATGAACGGATTTACAGTTCTCAGGGATCAATACATGGGCACGCCGGTGTCCACCCCCTACCAGTACCTGCCGCACCTTCTCAGCTGCCCCACTCACACGGCCCTGCTGCCCCCCCAGCCCCGTAGCCTCGACGCCCAGGCCCACGGGCTCCTCATCAGCCAGCTGGTGTCTGCAGAAGACCAGGAGCCCTTGGGCACCCCGATGCTGATTGAAGACGGGTGAGTGGCAGCTCTCTCTCCTTCCTCTTCCTCCTCTCGGCGCTGACGTCAGTCACTTAAATATAATTAAATCTATTGAGTGAGTATTGCGGGCCTGACTGGCGAAAGAAAACTCGGGACCATATTAGTTGGAAGTGTCAGCCTCAGCTGGGGAAGAGGACTTCATCCTGCAATGGGTAAAGGTAAAGGTTCTCCTCGCACATACGTGCTAGTCGTTCCTGAATCTAGGTGGCGGTGCTCATCTCCGTTTCGAAGCCGAAGAGCCAGCGCTGTCCGAAGACGTTTCCGTGGTCTTGTGGCCAGCATGACTCAACGCCAAAGGCGCACGGAACGCTGTTCCCTTCCACCAAAGGTGGTCCCTATTTTTCTACTTGCATTTTTTTTACGAGCTTTTGAACTGCTAGGTTGAGACAAGGTTGAGACACTGCTAGGTTGAACTGAGAAGCTGAGACAAGTAACAGGAGCTCACCCCGTTACAAGGTGCTAGAGATTCGAACCGCCAAACTGCCAAACTTTCGATCGACAAGCTCAGCATCTTAGCCACTGAGATACCACGTCCCTATAAAATAAATAAGTAAAATAGTAAAAAAAAATAAAGAGGGCTACTAGGCCCTCACTTCCCCCGCGCCCCGTTTCGGGCCTAGTAGGCCTCCCTGCAGCCTCCAGGGAGCAAAAACGGGCCTTGGGTGGGCACCTCCCCATGCCCCGCTTCGGGCCTAGCAAGCCTCCCTGGGAGCAAAAACGGGCTGTGGGGGGGCACCCCCCCACGCCCCGTTTCGGGCCTAGCAGGTCTCCCTGCAGCCTCCTGGGCGCAAAAATGGGCTGTGGAGGGGGGCAGCCCGCCCCATGCCCCGTTTCGGGCCTCATAAGCCTTCCTCCAGCCTCCTTGGAGCAAAAACAGGCCGTGGAGGGGGCCAGCCCGTCCCATCCCCCCATGCCCCGTTTCGGGCCTAGTAAGCCTTCCTCCAGCCTCCTGGAAGCAAAAACGGGCCGTGGGAGACACACACACCCCACTCCCCGTTTCGGGCCTAGTAGGCCTCCCTGCAGTCTCCTGGGAGCAAAAATGGGCTGCCGGGGCGCGCTACACCTGCACATGCGCGGCAGAGACTCTAAAGTCAGCTGGCGGGCAGGAGGCGGGCATGTACGCGCAGTGGAGCTGAGCTGGGGCAACGGCTCATAGGTTCGCCATCACGGGTCTAATTCGGTAAAACTCCCAAAATCGAAGTTTCGTTCTTTTCCACTTCAAGCACAAAGTTCAGAAGCGGTCTCCGTGTGGGAACAAAAGCACTTCTATTCTTTTTTTTTTTCTTCAATCCAAATAGCCAATTTTGCCATTTCGGCCAAACTCCCATCCGCTTCTGCAACTGTTCGTCCATGGTAGGAATCAAAGCGCCCTTGCATTTTTGCGCATTCGATACAGTCTTATAGCTGCGGTCAACATAGATAATAACAAAGCTCCAATTTTTTTTTTCCTCTAGTTTCTTTTTTCCATGTTGAAAGGAAAAATTCTGTCTTCATTTTTATCTCCCATTTTCAAAGATTTTTTTTTTTTTGGTATTAAAATGTGAATCGTACTCCAGTTTTTATTTTATTTTTTTGCTTTATCACACGTCCACCATAGAAGATAAATAGTCCCCCTCTTTATTTTTACACTTTATTTTTACTCTTTCCTGTTCCCGGCTCCCGCAGGTACAGAGTGACCCAGGCCGAGCTGTTTGCCCTGCTGTGCCGTCTGGCGGACGAGCTTCTCTTCCGCCAGATCTCCTGGATCAAGAAACTGCCCTTTTTCTGCGAGCTGTCCATCAAGGACTACACCTGCCTCCTGAGCTCCACCTGGCAGGAGCTGATCCTCCTTTCCTCCCTCACCATCTACAGCAAGCAGATCTTCGGGGACCTGGCGGACGTGACCGCCAAGTATTCGCCCTCCGACGATGAGCTTCACAGGTAAAAAAAAGGCTTTGGAGGGGTCCTTGGTGCTCTCTGAGCTGGGTTATTTTCCTCCAGACGTTTCATGAGCCAACTAGGTAACATCATCAGTGTTGGTGAGTGGTTTTTTTTTTTGGACATCTGGATTCTTTCTTCCTTTCGGGGGAATTTCGGCCAAACGGTCTCGATTGCCAAAAGGGGAAGCCAGGATGGGCCCTTTCTTAACAGGGCATCCTAGAAACATCCCCAAATCTGTTTGAAAAGAGGGGGTGCCCTCCCTTGTCCTGCAGTGGTGGGTTTCAAAATTTTTTACCAGCGGTTCTGTGGGTGTGGCTTAGTGGGCGTGGCAGGGGAAGGATACTGTAAAATCTCCATTCCCTTCCCACTCCATGTCCTCTATTGCTGAGCACATTGTAAGCCGACCTGAGTCTTCGTAGAAGGGCAGCATATAAATCAATTTTTTTTAAAAAAAAATTTCCATTCCCTCCCCACTCCAGGGAAAGGATACTGTAAAATCTCCATTCCCCCCCCCACTCCAGCGGAAGGATACTGTAAAATCTCCATTCCCCCCCCCCACTCCAGGGGAAGGATACTATAAAATCTCCATTCCCTCCCTACTCCAGCGGAAGGATACTATAAAATCTCCATTCCCTCCCCACTCCAGCGGAAGGATATTATAAAATCTCCATTCCCACCCGACTCCAAGGGAAGGATACTATAAAATCTCCATTCCCTCCCCACTCCAGGGGAAGGATACTATAAAATTTCCATTCCCTCCCCCACTCCAGGGGAAGGATACTATAAAATTTCCATTCCCTCCCCACTCCAGGGGAAGGATACTATAAAATCTCCATTCCCCCCCCCACTCCAGGGAAAGGATACTATAAAATCTCCATTCCCTCCCCACTCCAGGGGAAGGATACTATAAAATCTCCATTCCCACCCGACTCCTGGGAAAGGATACTGTAAAATCTCCATTTCCCCCCCCCACTCCAGCGGAAGGATAATGTAAAACCTCCATTCCCTCCCCACTCCAGGGGGAAGGATACTGCAAAATCCCCATTCCCTCCCGATCAGCTGGGACTCGGGAGGCAGAGAATAGACGGGAGCGGGGCCAGTCAGAAGTTTTACTCTCAGTTCTCTGAACTACTCAAAATCTCCGCTACCGGTTCTCCAGAACTGGCCAGAACCTGCTGAAGCCCACCTCTGTTGTCCTGGCAGAAGACATTTGGGCCCTTGGATCCCAAATACCCCACAGACCCAGGTTGAGCAGGAGCCCAGGTTGTCCTCGATTTACAACCATTCGCTTAGTGACAGTTTTAAGTTTTACAGCAGCACCGGAAAAAAAAAATTGTCACACTGAACAACTTTCACAGAATCCCCGTGGTGAGGTGATTTACATGCGGATCCTTGACAACTGACCCATATTTATGACGGTCACAGCATCCCGGAGGGGGGGGGGTGTCACGCGATCCCCTTTTCGCCACCTTCCGATGAGCAAACTCGATGGGGAAACCAGTTTTGCTTAACAGCCTTGTTAGCTTCCCCCCGTTGACTTTTTGCACGTCAGAAGCTCGCAGAAGGGGATTGTATGACACACGCACGCACGCACACGCACCCCAGGACGCTGCAACACGTCATAAATACGAATCGGCTGCTGAGCATATGAATATGGATCACGAAAACGGTTGGGAGAGTGGAAAAAAAAAAACAGCCATAAGTCCCTTTTTTTTCAGCGCCGTCGTAACTGAACGGTCACTATATGGAACTGTTGTAAGCCGAGGACCTGTATGTGGTGTTTGGAGAGCCATCCAGGGGTCCCCACTGTTCCCCCAATTCATCCTGGAGTTTCTTCTGTCCCCCCAATTCATCCAGGAAACCTCTCTGCCCCCCCAATCGATCCAGGGGTCCTTTCCATCACCCCAAATCATCTGGGGGTCCCCTCCATCCCCCAAATCATCTGGGGGTCCCCCTCCATCCCCCCAATTCATCCAGGGGTCTCCTCTGCTCCCCCCAATCGATCCAGGGGTCCCCTCCATCCCCCAAATCATCTGGGGGTCTCCTCTGCTCCCCCCAATCGATCCAGAGGTACCCTCCATCCTCCCAAATCATCCGGGGGTCTCCTCTGCTCCCCCCCAATCGATCCAGGGGTACCCTCCATCCCCCCAACTCATCCAGGGAACCCCTCTGCTCCCCCCAATCGATCCAGGGGTACCCTCCATCCCCCCAAATCAACTGGGGGTCCCCTCCATCCCCCCAACTCATCCAGGACTCCCCCTCCATCCCCCCAATTCATCCAGGGGTCTCCTCTGCTCCCCCCAATCGATCCAGGGGTCCCCTCCATCCCCCCAAATCAACTGGGGGTCCCCTCCATCCCCCCAACTCATCCAGGGGTCTCCTCTGCCCCGTCCCTCCTAACAAATCATCATCAGCCCTCCTTCCCAGCTCCCTTACAAGTGTTCGGCCACCTCTGGAGACTTCCTATCATGCAGATGTGAGCATTTCCTTGAACCTCCTCCCCCCCCCGACCTTCTCCAGGGTCTCCCTCCCCAAAACCAGCTTTGAAGAGGTTTTCCCTGCCCCCCCCCCTTAGGGCAAAACCCCGATAAAGGAAAGACTTGTCCCCTTTCCAGATGTTGAGCCTGCTCTTTCACCACCAGCCCCCTGTGTTCCTCCTGGCCACGGGGACTGAGGGGAGCCCCCCCCCATGTCCTGCACATCTGTCTCGCCTCTCCCACTTTCGTTGTTCTTCCTTTGGAAACCTTGACCCGCCCTAGGCTTCGGACTTTGCCTTGAAACTCCTACTCTCCCGTTAAATCAAGCCTTGTCCAACAGCACCCCCCTTCCCCCCCCGCCCAGCTGCACGTTTGCAACGGGGAGTAAAATTTATAGCATCTGGTTTTCTCATCTCCTCCGTTCTCTTATCAGCAGCTGAAAAGGGCCGCACCAGCTGCCAGATTGGGTCTCTGGGGAGAGGCGGGGAGGGCTCTCCGGTGATTCTCTAAGGGGGGGGGGGCAGACATCTCCAGAAAGAGATGCAGAAGACCTGATCCAGGTCCTAGGATGCTTTCCAGCCAACCCTAGAATCAGAATAACAGAGTTGGAAGGGACCTTGGAGGTCTTCTAGTCCAACCCCCTGCTCAGGGAGGAAACCCTACACCACTTCAGACAAAGGGTTGTCCAACCTCTTCTTAAAAACCTCCAGTGTTGGAGCATTCACAACTTCTGGTGGCAAGCAGTTCCACTGGTTAATTCTTCTCACTGTCAGGAAGTTTCTCCTTAATTCCAGGTTGCTTCTCTCCTTGACGAGTTTCCATCCGTTGCTTCTTGTCCTGCCTTCTGGTGCTTTGGAGAATAAGTTGACCCCCCTCTTCTTTTGGGGCAGCCCCTCAAATACTGGAAGATCGCTATCATATCACCCCCACCCCAGGGGTGAAATGTAAAATTCGTTACTACCGGTTCTGTGGGCGTGGCTTGGTGGGGGTGGGGTTAATGTGACTGGGTGGGCGTGGCCAATTTTTTTTTTAACTTTTCAAAGCATTTTTTCTAATGCTTTGAAAAGCCTCTGCCGATCAGGCAACTCAGCTGGGATCGTCAGAGACTTTTCAAAGCATTTTTTTAAATCACCTCTTCGGCCAAGAGGTTGCAGAAAAAAATGCTTTGAAAAGCCTCTGACGATCCCAGCTGAGCCACGCGATCATCAGAGGCTTTTTTTTTTTTTGTTACTTTTAAAAGCATTTTTTCATCGGAAGAGGTTGTAGAAAAAATGCTTTTAAAAGGAAAAAAAAAGCCTCTGATGATCCTGCGGCTCAGCGGGGCGGGGGGGGGCAGGGATTTTTGTTACCGGTTCTCCGAACCACCCGCCGCCATCGCTACTGGATCGGGCAATCCAGTCCGAAATGAGAGCATTTCACCACTGCTCCTACCCCACCCTAGTCCTTCTTTTCACTGGACTAGGCATAGCGTCTTATGGAGATGCTCCATCATCCAGGCTCAAGCTCAACCCTTCCGAGACTGAGTGGCTGTGGCTCCCGGCATCCCGATATAGTCAGTTGACTCCATCACTGACTATTGGGGGCGAGTCTTTGGCCCCCACTGAAAGGGCTCACAATCTGGGAGTCCTCCTGGATAGGCAGCTGTCTTTGGAGGAACATCTGACGGCTGTTACCAGGGGGACCTTTTGTCAGGTTCGCCTGATTCGCCAGTTGCGGCCCTTTCTCAATCGGGATTCCTTGTGCACAGTCACTCACGCCCTCGTCACCTCTCGCCTTGACTACTGCAATGCTCTCTACATGGGGCTCCCCTTGAAGAGCACCCGGAGGCTCCAGCTGGTCCAGAATGCAGCAGCGCGGGTAGTGATGGGAGCAACATGGCGCTCCCATGTAACACTGCTCCTGCGCGAGCTGCACTGGCTCCCGGTGGTCTTCCGGGTGCGCTTCAAGGTGCTGGTTATCACCTTTAAAGCGCTCCATGGCATAGGGCCTAGCTATCTGCGAGGCCGCCTGCTGCTACCGACGACCTCCCATCGACCCGTGCGCTCCCACAGAGAGGGCCTCCTCGGGGTGCCATCAGCCAAACAATGTAGGCTGGTGACCCCCAGGGGGAGGGCCTTCTCTGTGGGGGCTCCTACCCTCTGGAATCAGCTGCCCCCAGAGATAAGGAGAATCCATGACCTCAATGCCTTCCGTCGTTCCCTTAAAACCCATCTTTTCCAGCAAGCCGGGTTGGCTTAAGAAGAAATTTTTAAATTCTTTTAATCAGTCTGTGATTTCTTAACTTTTGGGCCAAAATTTATATATATTTTTAAATGTTTTTTTAATATTTGTATTCTATGTTTTTTATCTTGGCTGTACACCGCCCTGAGTCCTCAGGGAGAAGGGCGGTATATAAATTGGAAATTAAATTAAATTAAATTAAATTATTAAATTAAATTAAATTAAATTAAATTAATTAAATTAATTAAATCCAGGTCTTGGTTGTCCCAAAGGACAGGCTGGCCTGTCTCTTGGCTTGTTTTCTTTGAAAAGGTCTCACTTCTCATCCACGAAGGAAGTGACGAAGAAGCTTCTTGGGTGAAAAACTAAAACAAAACACACACAAACCAAGAAAGTCTGGCTTCCTTTTAGAAAAAGCGTCTTTGAGGCATTCTGCTTCCGTCACCCAAGAGGTGCCAGAGACAATAAGTGGGGTGGCCTCCAGATAAGAATAGAATAGAATAGAATAGAATAGAATAGAATAGAATAGAATAGAATAGAATAGAATAGAATAGAATAGAATAGAATAAGAGATAGAATAGAACAGAACAGAACAGAACAGAACAGAATAAGGGATAGAATAAGGGATAGAATAAGAGATAGAATAGAATAGAATAGAATAGAATAGAATAGAATAAGAGATAGAATAGAATAGAATAGAATAGAATAAGAGCTAGAATAGAATAGAATAGAATAGAATAGAATAAGGGATAGAATAAGAGCTAGAATAGAATAGAATAGAATAGAATAGAATAAGGGATAGAATAAGGGATAGAATAAGAGATGGAATGGAATGGAATGGAATGGAATGGAATAGAATAAGGGATAGAATAAGAGATAGATTAGAATAGAATAGAATGGATAGAATAAGAGAATAGAATAGAATAGAATAGAATAGAATAAAGGATAGAATAAGAGATAGATTAGAATAGAATAGAATTAGAGGATAGAATAAGATAGAATAGAATAGAATAGAATAGAATAGAATAGAATAGAATAGAATAGAATAAGGGATAGAATAAGAGATGGAATGGAATGGAATGGAATGGAATGGAATGGAATAGAATAAGGGATAGAATAAGAGATAGATTAGAATAGAATAGAATGGATAGAATAAGAGAATAGAATAGAATAGAATAGAATAGAATAGAATAGAATAAAGGATAGAATAAGAGATAGATTAGAATAGAATAGAATTAGAGGATAGAATAAGATAGAATAGAATAGAATAGAATAGAATAGAATGGATAGAATAAGAGATAGAATAGAATAGAATAGAATAGAATAGAATAGAATAAGGGATAGAATAAGGGATAGAATAGAATAAGGAATAGAATAAGAGAGAATAGAATAGAATAGAATAGAATAGAATAGAATAGAATAGAATAGAATAGAATAGAATAGAATAGAATAGAATAGAATAGAATAGAATAAGGGATAGAATAAGAGATAGAATGGAGTGGAATGGAATGGAATGGAATAGAATAAGGGATAGAATAAGAGATAGATTAGAATAGAATAGAATTAGAGGATAGAATAAGATAGAATAGAATAGAATAGAATAGAATAGAATAGAATAGAATAGAGGATAGAATAAGGGATAGAATAGAATAGAATAGAATGGATAGAATAAGAGAATAGAATAGAATAGAATAGAATAAGGGATAGAATAGAATAGAATGCAGAATGGAATGAAATAGAATAGGAATAGAATAGAATAGAATAGAATAGAATAGAATAGAATAGAATAGAATAGAATAAGGGATAGAATAAGAGATAGAATGGAGTGGAATGGAATGGAATGGAATAGAATAAGGGATAGAATAAGAGATAGATTAGAATAGAATAGAATTAGAGGATAGAATAAGATAGAATAGAATAGAATAGAATAGAATAGAATAGAATAGAATAGAATAGAGGATAGAATAAGGGATAGAATAGAATAGAATAGAATGGATAGAATAAGAGAATAGAATAGAATAGAATAGAATAAGGGATAGAATAGAATAGAATGCAGAATGGAATGAAATAGAATAGGAATAGAATAGGAATAGAATAGAATAGAATAGAATAGAATAGAATAGAATAGAATAGAATAGAATAGAATAAGGGATAGAATAGAATAGAATGCAGAATGGAATGAAATAGAATAGGAATAGAATAGAATAGAATAGAATAGAATAGAATAGAATAGAATAGAATAGAATAGAATAGGACATGCAATGAAAGAGAAGAGAAAAGAAGAGAAGAGAATTCAATTTTTTATTGGCCAAGTGTGTTTGGACACACAAGGAATTTGGTGCATACGCTCTCAGTGTACATAAAGAAAAAATAAAATACATTCATCAAGAATCATAAGATACAACACTTAGTGATAGTCATAGATTACTAAATAAGCAATCGTATCATACTAGGAAACAAATAAAACAATATAAATCATAAAGATTCAAACAACATGGTTATAGTAATAAGTGGGAGGAGATAGGTCCTAGGAAGGATGAGATGAAGAATAGTAACACAGTCTTAGTAAATAGTTCAACAGTGTTGAGGGAATTATTTGTTTAGCAGAGTGATGGCATTAGGGAGAAAAACTGTCCTTGTGTCTAGTTGTTCTGGTGTGCAGTGCTCTATAGCATCGTTTTGAGGGTAGGAGTTGAAACAATTTATGTCCAGGATGCGAGGAGTCTGTAAATATTTTCCCAGCCCTCTTTTTGACTCGTGCAGTATCCAGGTCCTCCATGGAAGGCAGGTTGGTAGCCATTCTTTTTTTCTGCAGTTCTAATTCTCCTCTGAAGTCCGTGTCTGTCTTGTTGGGTTGCAGAACCAAACCAGACAGTGGTTCTGCAACCCAACCTTGACAGATTCAAGGTGCTGGTTACCACCTTTAAAGCGCTCCATGGCACAGGACCCGGGTATCTTCGAGACCGACTTCTGCCACCAGTAGCCTCCCACCGGCCAGTTCGCTCCCACAGAGAGGGTCTCCTCAGGGTGCCATCGGCCAAGTTATGTCGGCTGGCGACACCCAGGGGGAGGGCCTTCTCTGTGGGAGCCCCAGCCCTGTGGAATGAACTGCCCCCGGAAATACGTAAGATCTCTGACCTCCGGGTGTTTCGCTGCGCATTGAAGACCCTGTTGTTCCGCCAGGCCGGGCTATCAACATAATAATTTTAAATTGGGGTATTTTAAATTTTTGGGGTTTTAAACTGGCCAAATCTATTTAATTATTTTAATTTTTAATCATTGTTGTGTCTTGTGTTTTTAAATTGGCTGTACACCGCCCTGAGTCCTTCGGGAGAAGGGCGGTATAGAAATAAAATTATTATTATTATTATTATTATTATTATTATTATTATTATTATTATTATTATTATTATTATTTATTGGTTAATCTTTAGTGAGACTCACAGCCTTTGAGGCTGGTTAATAGCTCAGCAGCTCGAGTCCTAACCAAGGACCTAGGAACTGTTAAGGTATCGTCGGAGGATGTAAGCTGTTCCGAGTAAGGTGGTTTTTTGTAGAGTCAAAATGTTCAAGTCCGGCAAATTTAGAATTTCTAAATAGCGGGGTAGCCCTTTGGGTATTGCTCCGAGGGCTCCAATTACAATCGGGACAACACACAATTTCTTTTTCCACAGTCGCTCAACTTCAATTTGTAAGTCCCGGTACTACTACTACTACTACTACTACTACTACTACTACTACTACTATTATTATTATTATTATTATTATTATTATTATTATTATTATTATTATTATTTATAGGTTTCCGGTAAAAGTCCTAATAGGAATATTTCTGGTTTCAACTCAATACGTTGTTGTATCATCTCTTCCAACCATGTCTTAATTTTCCCCCAGTACTTCTTTGCTTTTTCACATGTTAGTAAGATCCAGGTAGTTGGTGACACTTCCAACATTTAGCTGATTTATCTTTAAACATCTTTGCCAGCCTCGCCAGTTGTAAATGCCACCTGTAAAACATCTTATACAAATTCTCTTTATATGCAGCTGACATCGTTAATTTATAATTCCTGTCCCACAATTTCTGCCATTTATCCAATTCTGTCGTATAAACCAAAGTTTTTCGCCCATGCTATCATTGTCTCTTTTACTTGTTCCTCCTCCAGTTTCATACCCAATATGTTTGAGTTCTGTTTGAGCAGGTCAGCCCCATCCTTGCCTCAGGGATGTTTTTTTGCAGAATGGATACTCAACTGAATTCCTTCAGTGTAAAAGAAGCAAGGAGAGGATCATATGAGGTTAGACTTAACCCAGACAAGACCGAGTGGCTGTGGGTATTGCCTCCTAAAGACTATGTCAATTGTCCATCCCTGGTTCTGGAGGGGGGGGGAAGAAATTTTCCCCCTCAGAACGGGCTCGCAATTTGGGTGTCCTCCTAGACTCACAGCTAAGATTAGAGCAACATCTAGCAGCTGTGGCTAGGGGGACCTTAGCACAGGTTCACCTGGTGCACCAATTGCGACCCTACTTGGATCGGGAGGCTCTCCTCATAGTCACTCATGCCCTCGTCACCTCACGGTTATATTATTGCAACACGCTCTACATGGGGCTACCCTTGAAGAGTGTTCGGAGACTACAGTTGGTACAGAATGCAGCCGCGCGAGCTATCGTGGGTGCACCTAGATACACCCACATTACACCAATTCTCCGCGAGCTGCACTGGCTCCCTATTGGTCTCACAATTCAAGGTGTTGGTTATTACCTTTAAAGCCCTACATGGCTCAGGGCCAGGTTATCTTTGAGACCGCCTTCTACCGCATAACTCCCAGCGACCGGTAAGATCCCAGAGAGTTGGTCTCCTCCGGGTCCCGTCAGCTAAACAATGCCGGCTGGTGGGCCCGCGGAGGAGGGCCTTCTCTGTGGCTGCCCCAGCTCTCTGGAACCAGTTACCTCCTGAGGTCCGGACCATCCCCACCCTATTGGCCTTCCGGAAAGCGGTGAAGACCTGGATCTTCCGGCAGGCCTGGGGCCGTTGATCTCGCTCTTGCGATCTGGCGAGGTCCGGCCATGGATGGTGTGCATGGGTTTTTAATGTTTTTAAAATGCTTTTATAATGTTTTTTTTTTAAAAAAATATGTCACTGTTTGTATTAGAAAGTACTTTTAGTGGGAGTATACGCACCCAACCAACAACAAGACAGATTCTACAAGTTGCTACATACAGAATTGATAAACTGGGACTATAAATCTTGTATAACGTTGGGTGACTGGAATGGAGTATTGGATGCTAGAATGGACAAGAAGAGACTTTTGCAAAATACTCAAATGCGAGCAAGATTGCCTAAATCCTTTTTTGACATGATGGAGGGTATGGAACTGAGAGACATTTGGCGTGAACGGAACTTTAAAGAATGTATTATTTCTGTTGTAAGCCGCCCAGAGTCCCTTGGGAGTTGGGCGGCATAGAAATATGATTAATTATATTAAATTAAATTAAGGTCATTGAAAATGTCCTCCAACACAATGGAAGGCACTTGTTGTGTCAGGAGTATATAACCAGTGGGTCCCGGCGTTATGCCGTCTTATTTAGTCACGTTTTCTAAGCTGCATGCTATATATCTCTGTATATAAGACACGGCAAATGGCTACTACCTCCAGAATCCCTGCTCCATCGATCTCTCTGCTCCTGCATCTTCTGCTGGGCCCTCCTCCTCCATTGGCTCCTCAAGGCCAGGAGCTGATCTGCACCAGAGAGAGAGAGAGAGACCAGAGGATCTGGGGATCGAGTCCTTCAGCCATCTTTTTCTCCTTTCCTGAAGGTTCAGCGAAGAAGGGATGGAAGTTATGGAAAGGCTCATCTACCTGTATCGCAAGTTCAGCCAGTTGAAAGTCAGCAACGAGGAATACGCCTGCATGAAGGCCATCAACTTCCTCAACCAAGGTGAGCGGCCGCGAGGATGAGCTTTCGCCCTGGCTCAGAAGGTCTGAGGGGGGACAACCTGGGACCCTCCAGAAGTTGCCAATCACATCTCCCAAACGGCCTCATTCCCGGTGGCCCAGTGACAAAGAAACCTGGGAGTTCTCGTTGGCAATTTCTAGAAGGTCTCCAAGTTTCCATCTTGGACCCCAAAGGCCTGACCAAAAAGGCCAGTGAAATGGGATCAAGGAAAAAGAGAAATAAAGCCAGGGACCCCCCAACTCAGAGGGGAAATCCAGCAGGTTCTGACAGGTTCTGGAGAACTGGTAGTGGAAATTTTGAGCAGTTCGGAGAACCAGCAAATACCACCTCTGGCTGGCCCCAGAGTGGGGAGGGAATGGGGATTTTGCAATATCCTTCGCCCAGGAGTAGGGAGGGAATGGAGATTTTGCAATATTCTTGCAATATCCTTCCCCTGGAGTGGGGGGAGAATGGAGATTTTTGCAATACCCTTCCCCCAGGAGTGGGGAGGGAATGGAGTTTTTGCAATATCCTTCACCCAGGAGTAGGGAGGGAATGGAGATTTTGCAATATTCTTGCAATATCCTTCCCCTGGAGTGGGGAGGGAATGGAGATTTTGCAATACCCTTCCCCCAGGAGTGGGGGGAGAATGGAGATTTTTGCAATATCCTTCGCCCAGGAGTGGGGAGGGAATGGGGATTTTGCAATATCCTTTGCCCAGGAGTAGGGAGGGAATGGAGATTTTGCAATATTCTTGCAATATCCTTCCCCTGGAGTGGGGAGGGAATGGAGTTTTTGCAATATCCTTCCCCAGGAGTGGGGGGAGAATGGAGATTTTGCAGTATCCTTCCCCTGCCATGCCCACCAAGCCACAGAACCGGTAGTAAAAAAAATTTCAAACCCACCACTGCCCCCAACTTCATTGCAATCTGAGCCAAAGAAGGCATAATAATACAAGACGGGCGGTGTGGCAGGCCCAAATACGTCGTTGTGATGACCGCTTGGGTGCGCCCAATGCCCACCTTGAGATTTGGGAGGTGGGCGGGGCACACCTTCTCACCTCCCTGTTGGCGTCTTCCTTCTGAGAGACCTGCTTGCTTGGAGATGGACCCAGGAGCTCCTGAGAGTTTGGACGTTGACTGGTCACCTTCAAGAAAATTCTTCGGTTCGCCTTTCTCTCCTGACAGGCAAGACAGTTGTCCTTTGGCCAAATGACAGAGACGGCGGGTTGCATTATAACAGAAGAACAGAGTCGGAAGGGACCTTGGAGGTCTTCTAGTCCAACCCCCTGTTCAGGCAGGAAACCCCATCCCAGCGTTGGCGAACCTTTTCGGCACCGAGTAGGCATGCCGGAAACCGGAAGACCAGGTGGCCGTTGCACATGTGTGTGCCGGAAACCATCAGATCATCTTCCTGGCTCGCGCATGCGCACCAGGCAACTGCTCTTCCGGTTTCCGGCGCTCCCACACACGTGAAGATCAGCTGGCCGGAACCCAGAAGAGCAACAGGGCGACAGCTCACGTGCCCGGAGAGATGGCTCTGCGTGCCACTTCCGGCACGCGTGGCATAGGTTCGCCATTACGGCCCTATCCCATTTCAGACAAAGGATTGTCCAATCTCTTCTTCAAAACTTCCCGTGTTGGAGCATTCACAACGTCTCGATCCATAGATTGAAGCTCTTCCTCTTCCTCCTCCTCCTCCTCCTTTCTTCTTCCTCCTCTCGTCCTCCTCCTCTTTTACCACTCCTCCTTCTCTTCTCCTCCTCCTTTCCTCTTCCTCGTCTCCTCTTTCTCCTCTCCTCCTCCTCCCCTCCTCCTTTCTTCTTCCTCCTCTCCTCCTGCTCCTTTCCTCCTCTTTTTCCACTCCTCCTCTTTTTCCACTCCTTCTCTTCTCCTCCTCCTTTCCTCTTCCTCCTCTCCCCCTCCTCCTCTCCTCCTCCTTTCTTCTTCCTCCTCTCGTCGTCCTCTTTTACCACTCCTCCTTCTCTTCTCCTCCTCCTTTCCTCTTCCTCGTCTCCTCTTTCTCCTCTTTCTCCTCTCCTCCTCCTCCCCTCCTCCTTTTCTCCTCCTTTCTTCTTCCTCCTCTTCTTTCTCTTCCTCTTCTCCTCCTCTCCTCTTTCTCCTCTCTTTCTCCTCCCCTCGCCTTTTCCTCCTCCTCTCCTCCTCCTTTCTTCTTCCTCCTCTCCTCCTGCTCCTTTCCTCCTCTTTTTCCACTCCTTCTCTTCTCCTCCTCTTTCCTCTTCCTCCTCTCCCCCTCCTCCTCCTCTCCTCCTCCTTTCTTCTTCCTCCTCTCCTCCTCCTTTCCTCCTCTTTTACTGCTCCTCCTTCTCTTCTCCTCCTCCTTTCCTCTCCTCCTCCTCCCCTCCTCCTTTCCTCCTCCTTTCTTCTTCCTCCTCTTCTTTCTCTTCCTCTTCTCCTCCTCTCCTCTTTCTCCTCTCTTTCTCCTCCCCTCGCCTTTTCCTCCTCCTCTCCTCCTCCTTTCTTCTTCCTCCTCTCCTCCTGCTCCTTTCCTCCTCTTTTTCCACTCCTTCTCTTCTCCTCCTCTTTCCTCTTCCTCCTCTCCCCCTCCTCCTCCTCTCCTCCTCCTTTCTTCTTCCTCCTCTCCTCCTCCTTTCCTCCTCTTTTACTGCTCCTCCTTCTCTTCTCCTCCTCCTTTCCTCTCCTCCTCCTCCCCTCCTCCTTTCCTCCTCCTTTCTTCTTCCTCCTCTCCTCCTGCTCCTTTCCTCCTCTTTTTTCACTCCTCCTCTTTTTCCACTCCTTCTCTTCTTCTCCTTTCCTCTTCCTCCTCTCCTCCTCCTCCCCTCCACCTTTCTTCCTCCTCTCCTCCTCCTTTCTTCTTCCTCCTCTCCTCCTGCTCCTTTCCTCCTCTTTTTCCACTCCTCCTCTTCTTCTCCTTTACTTTTCCTCCTCTACCCCTCCTCTCCTCCTCCTTTCCTCGTCCTCTTTTACCACTCCTCCTTCTCTTCTCCTCCTCCTTTCCTCTCCTCCTCCTCCCCTCCACCTTTCTTCCTCCTCTCCTCCTCCTTTCTTCTTCCTCCTCTCCTCCTGCTCCTTTCCTCCTCTTTTTCCACTCCTCCTCTTCTCCTCCTTTACTCTTCCTCCTCTTTCTCCTTTTTTTCCTCCTCCTCCTCCTTTTCATGTGCTGTACTCCATCCAGATATTCGGGGCCTGACCAACGCCTCCCAGCTGGAGCAGCTGAACAAGCGATACTGGTACGTCTGCCAGGACTTCATGGAGTTCAAATATCCGCACCAGCCGAATCGGTTTCCAGATCTGATGATGTGTCTGCCAGAGATCCGGTACATCGCAGGTAAGCAACTCATCCAGATAAGGAGATCCTGCTTTGGCTGGAAGATGGGAGTCTCCCAAACAGTGTTTCTTAACCTTGGCACCTCTATGATGTGGGGAGTTCTACTCCCGTCTGGCTGGGGAATGCTGGGAGTTGAAGTCCATGCATCTTAAAGAGTTGACAGATATCGCTTCCAAACCTCAAACGTCTTCCCAAGCGCCCAGTTGCTCTTCTAGGATGAGCCTGTGGAACATCTCAAGAATGTTGGGCTTGTTTTCATCCAGAACCTCTGGAGACCAATAGCCCACCAAGCAAGGGCATCTTTCTGGCTCCTTCTACTTGCTCTCAAATTCTCCAGGCTAAGAGGAGGCAGGTTCTCTTCGAAGAGCCATGGTGGCGCAATGGTTAGAAAGCAGTACTAATTCTGCTAACTGATGGCTGCCAGCAGTTCGATCCTTAGTAGCTCAAGGTTGACTCAGCCTTCCGTCCTTCTGAGGTTGGTAAAGTGAGGACCCAGATTGTTGGAGGCAATACGCTGACTCTGTAAACTGCTTAGAGTGGACTGTAAAGCGGTATATATATATATATCCAAGTGCTATATCTATCTATCTATCTATCTATCTATCTATCTATCTATCTATCTACTATCTATCTATCTATCTATCTATCTGTCTGTGTCTTTCTGTCTGTCCATTTCTCTCTGTCTACCAACCAACCAACCAACCATCTATATGTCTGTCTGTCTCTCTCTCTCGATCTATCTATCTTCCATCTATATCTATCTGTCTGTATCTTTCTGTCTGTCTCTCTCTCTCATCCATCCATCTACCTACCTACCAACCATCTATATGTCTGTCTGTCTGTTTGTCTGTCTGTCTGTCTCTCTCTCTCTCTTATTATCTATCTCTCTATCAGCTGTGGTGGTTAGCGTGCAGCATTGCAGGCTAACTCTGCTCACTGCCAGGAGTTCGATCCTGACCGGCTCAAGGTTGATTCCACCTGCCGTCCCTTCCACGGTCGGCAAAACGAGGACCCAAATTGTCGGGGGTCCAAAATGCTGACTTTGCAAACTGCTTAGCAGAGGGCCGTAAAGCATTGCGAAGCGATATATAAGTCTTAAGTGCTTATGGCTATTGGTCTCCCAGGACGACGCAGGCACAGTAGCCACGATTCATGGAGGGTTGTGTTTTTTTTTTTTTTTTTTTTTTTTTTGCCTTGTTAGGAAAAATGGTGAACGTCCCTCTGGAACAGCTCCCCCTCCTCTTTAAGGCCGTCCTGCACTCTTGTCGAGCCTCCACGAACAAGGAATGAAGCCGTCCTGGAGCTCCGTGACACCCCCAACACACACAAACACACTAACAAGCAAAGAACGGAGTTAGACACCCTGCGACGGGGGGGCAGCCATCTCAACAGCCTCCGGCGGGGCAGCCTTGCCACCGAGAATCCTTTGGGGACGAAAGCAACCTCATTCGTTCGCTCGTCCTGGCCATTTGTCTTTGCATGTGTGCGTGTGTCAGGAGGGGGTGTGTGAGATTTATTTTTTTCCTTTTTTTTTCGTTTTGCTTTCCTCGTTTCATTTTGACTCATTTTTTTTCCTCTAATATTTATTTCACGACAGAGTTGAATGTATGATTTTGTTTCAACCCCTGCACGGTTTTTTCCCCCCACCCCCTTTCCCCCACCCGCCAGCCCCACTGCTTTTTGGGTGGGGCTCGGGGGGGGGTCCCCTCGCAGTTTACAAAATGTGAAGATGTTAGTTACAGTGTTTTTTGGGGGGGATGTTAGACTTTTTTTTTTTTGTACTGGGGAGGGGTGGGGGTGGGTGGGGTTTGGGCTGATGACTAAGACTACCTCAAGGAGAAGGTGCTGCCTGCCAGTTCTGCAGCTCACACCTCAAGGGCACATCCCAGTGGGCCGTTGCCTGTCCCCCCCCCTCAAAACCTCACCCCAGCCGGAGCCCACTCCCCTAGAGAAGTGCCAAGCAATAGGGCAGGGAGGGAGGGAGCTTCCTCCCTCCCTTCCCCCCATCCAAAGCCTGCAGAGACCTCCCTTCACACACACACACACTGCTCATTCATTGCCACACAATCCCCCCACAATCTACAGACAAAACCATTTGGGACACTGCCACCATATCAGGGTGGTTGATCCTAGCATTCCAGGGTTATCCCAAAGGTATGCTTTTTTTCAAGCAGCAACTGGACTTTTCTTGTTTTCAATAAAGGAGAATATTGATAACTCAGGGTTGAAATGAGGGGGTCTGAGCTTGGTGGTTTTCTTGCAGACGTTTCATGACCCAACTAAGTATTGTCATCAGTGCTAGAAGGAGTGAGATTGGGAGGAGGAGGATTGTGGGATCCTTGGTGCTCCCTGAGCTTGCTTTGTTTTCTCGCAGACGTTTCATGACCCAACTAGGGAACTTCATCAGTGCTAGTACTGTAGTAGACTAGTAGATTAGCACTGATGTTACTTAGTTAAGGCAATGAAACCCCTGCAAGAAAGCAAGGAAGTTCAGAGAGCACCAAGGACCCCACAAGTCATCCTCCCCCTCTTCCTCCCCCGCCTCCTCCACCCAAATCCCCTCCCCTTCTAGAACTGATGATGGTACCTAGTTGGGTAATGAAACGTCCTTAAGAAAACAGGCAAGCTCAGAGAGCATCAAGGATCCCTTCATTTCTTGTTTCCCTTTGAAGGCGTTTCGCTTCTCATCCAAGAAGCAAGTGTTTTTCTGTCGAAGCACCTGGTCTACCCCCAATATGTGGGAGGGAGCATACTGCTTCCCTTTCACCTTTCAGCTCCAATCCAGGAGCCCTCAAGCAGTCGCATTCACGGCAAACCATTTTATACCAAATTTTTAAAATTGTAAAATTTTAAAAAGTTTTTCCAAAGCCCCTTTGTTGCATAGCCGGTGTTTTAGGCTAGGGGTCTTCTAATTATTAGTGATAATGATGTTCCAAACGTTGTTACAAGCCTGGGCTGTTGTCACTCACCCGGCTTCAAAGAGCTCCGTTTTTCTCCGCTTTCCTCCAGCACTTTTCTTGCCCGGTTGTCACAGCTTCGTGGCAGCCACCATGGCTGCCACACCCCGCCACCGACTCACAGAGAGTTCCCTCTGACCTCCGAGGAATTTGCCTGTTCCTCTAGGTCGTCCGAGGCGCCCCTCTTCTTCCCCCATCCCTGCAAGACGGGTTCGGTCCGAAGACCCATCGGCGGCGGTTCGGCGGCCGGGGTATTCGCAGGGCTCATCAGAGCCCGCTATTTCCCCGAGTGTCTCGCCACGACGCCAAACCGGAATTCCCCATTTTATATCAAATTTGTATTTGCTGATATATTTGCTTTATTTCACCATCCAGTCAGAGTTGAAGAAGCTTCATGGATGAAAAGTGAAACGTCTCCAAGGAAAAACCAAGAAAGTCCAGGTGCCTCTTGAAAAAAGCACCTTGACCTGGAGGACTGAGGATCTCCATAGACATTGAGCATTCCAGGGGTTCAGCTGAAGTTGGTGCTTCTTCAGTTGGGGGCGGTGGGGAGGGTCCCCTGAATTTTCTCAGCTATTTCAGATCCAGGCCCCACCGTCCACTGTCTTGGACCCGTACTCACACAATAGCACGGAGCTGAAAACGTGGCTTAGTCCACGCCATCTCTTCTCCCCATATACGTGGCTCATTCAAGGCTTGGCCCATCTCTAGGCGAGCGGCTGGGCTGAGACCGATCCAGGAATTGCGGGTGAAGGGGTCTCCTTGCCCACCAAGGGGCCAGGAAATAATTTTGAAGGCTTCACCCCAAAATCTTGCATTCCCCCCCCCACCCCAAGCCTGGTAACAGGTTCCTTGGCCTCTTGCATTTGACTGTGTGTGTGTGGGGGGGTGAACCTCCCCCTGGGATGGTGCTTCCGGCTGGGCTTGGCTCACCTTCCCCCACTTGACGGTTGCTGACAGATGCCAGCAAGGCAGAACGGGTAAAAATCCATGGCTGGGATTGACGGGTCTTTCTGTGGTTCCGTGGGTCTCCCCAGCCACATTGTTGTTTTTTCTCAGGAAAATCCCCCTCCTTCCTTCGAAACCAGAAAATACCTCAACGGGCAGCGGTGCGAATCCGAACGGGTCGCCTGTCCTCGGTCACTTTCCTCGGGTGGCGAAAAAAAAAAGCTCGTTTTTGTTTCATCGCATTTTTATTTCCCTTCCTTTTTTTGGGTTACGGTTTTCTTCCCCCCCCCCCCCCTGCAAAGAGCTGTCCACACCATAGGACCAGGCGTTACCTTTTGGCTGGCTGGCGGGTCTTGTGCAGATCGCTCGCGAGCTGTCCCTGCGGCCAAAAATCCGAGCGTCAAAACCCGAGCCCGACCTCGGGTTCGAGGCGGGAATTTGAACCCACCTCCCCATGGCCAGAAATGGCTTTCCGGCCTCCACTTAAAGACCTCCACAGAAGGGGATATGCACGGTTGCAAACCCACCGTTGGCATCCTTAATGTTACGCCCTTCTCTTCCGCCCCACGAGCGGGAAATAGGGGGTCAAAAATAGCGGATGCCAGGAGCCAGAAAGTAACGTTTGGCCTTGCCGGTAACGCCGCTGTCATCCCAGCCTGCAGAAGGGCTCGGACGAGAGCTGTCCAAACAGGGTAAAACTGAATGTAAGCTGTTGAGGAACTCAGGTATTAGGTGAAGAAAAGTAGGAACGTAGTTTAGATAACGTAGAACGATTTTAGGTCGGTTTCTCCCACCCACCCCCAACCCCGGTAGATGGATTTAGTTTGAAGGACGCCCTTCTTCCTTTGCAATTCCCTTTCTCTTCCTTTTCTCGCGAAAGGGGCTGCATGTGTAACAACTTTTTTTTGGGGGGGGGGGCTTGCTTGGCAGGAGGAGAGGATTCTGGGAGTTGAAGTCCACCCGTCTGCAAATGGTGGTGGAGAATGGTGACTTCAGGCCCTATTCTCAGCCCTAAAGAATGTAAGCAAATAACAGCGAAGACCTCTCGGCTTCTTGCCCCTCTTGATTCCACAAGCAAAGAAATCCCCCTGCCCCCCCTTTTTTTTCCTCCCAGTTTTATCCTGCCCCCATCAACCACTTCTGTAATCGTTGCCAAGAAAATCCCCTGGAATTTCTTTTAAACGTCCCAGGATACGGGGGGCTCGACATTCCGCTTCTAAGTCCTTCAAACCGACTTTTCTCTTTCGTCGTCGTTTTATCGTCGCTGTTTTCTAAAACTTGAACTATTTTTTTTTAAAAAACCTCCCTGCCCTCCCCCCCCAAAGGGCCCTGCCACTCCCTCCCTTTCTCGATCTGCTCCCCCTTTCCTTAAACCCATCGGCGCCCCAAGTCTGCAGAGAGACCCAGGAGGGTTCCCGGGTCGGGCTTCGAGGTGGCAATCAAGGCAAAGAGACGGAGGGAGGGAAAAAAAAGGGACTAGTAGACTGAGAAGTAGATGGGCTTTTTTTTTTTTTTTTTTAAAGAAACATTTGTGGTATTGTAGATGACAATGCTTTCCGGAGGCTCCTTCGGCATGCTGGCGGCCATCGGCGGGGGGGTTCTGGGTTCTCCAGGTGGGTCACCTGGGCGGTGCCCACCGAAACTCAGGGATGTGTATTTAAATAGAACCCAGAGCCCACACTGCCACTGCCACTGCCACCCCCAATACCCCCTCTCCAGGTCTCTTTCCTGGACTCTTGGCCACGGTATCTGAGAGCCTAAAGCAGTATTTATCAACTTTAAGCTGCATGGACTTCAAGTTCCAGAATTCCCCAGCCAGCATGCTGGCTGGGGAATTCTGGGACTTGAAGTCCATGCAGCTTAAAGTTGCCAAAGGTTGAGAAAATCTGGCCTAGAGGTCAACTACCTCTCACCCCACCCCACCCCACCCCACCCCAGCCTGGGCAAGAAACTGCTGGCTGACTTCCGAATCGCGACCTTCCCGTGGGCACCATGAACCTCAACTGAGCCGCCTTCGGGATAGGATGTCTTATTATAATTTGTTTTTGTTTTTTTTAAATTTTCCTTTCCTGTGTATGAAAAAAAATGTATTGTTCTAGTTGTTAACATTATTGACTCGATTTCCATAACAAAACTACCTCTTGTGTGACATCCTGCTGAAGCATCTCCAAAGGGATTATATGGGGAAAGAAAGAAAGAAAGAAAGAAAGAAAGAAAGAAAGAAAGAAAGAAAGAAAGAAAGAAGAAGAAAGATTTTTTTTAAAAAATCCACCTTTTTAAAAATGCCAACCAGAAGAAATATTTGGCAAAGGGCTGTGTCCATCTCTCCTACTTCTCAATCAAGGCTCAGGGTTTTTTTATACTCACATTTTATTGAGATCATCACAATATACAATGCAAATAAAATAGGGAAAGGGGGAAGGGGGGAAAAAGCATTAATTTCTGTATTTAAATGAAGCCTCTGCCATCAATATTCATGTTTCATTTTTTATTTTCACACCCATTATTTTTTTCATTGGGTCTTTCTCTCTCTCTTCAAAACTTTCAGAGCTGAAATCAACAGCAGTGAGGACAAGGGTCATCTGTGTCTTACACCATTCCGAATTTCACACAACTTTAAGTTCAGTCTCAATAATATGTGCTTGGTACCATGTACAAAATCCACTTAACCAACCCCTTAGATAATTCCCCCCCCCCCACGCAAATCCATAACTTCCAAAAGTTTAAACATAAAAGACCCCATTTAAACTGTCAAATGCCTTTTCTGCATCAAAAAATATTAAAATGGCTTGTTTCTGATTACCGTATCGTTAAGTATTCGATAACACTCAAGCCCATTCTCATGTTGTCCCTCAGTTGCCTCTTCTCAGTAAAAGGTAGGTTAGACTTCACGGATAAAACGGCTCCTTGAGCCTTTCAGACAATATGGCATTAAAAAGTTTATCGTCAGCATTTAATAATGAAACCGGTCCACAATTTTCTCGTCAAAGAAAGCATCTTGCCTTTCCTTTGGCTACAGAGCGATAATGGAGGCATCCGAGATCAATGTTGTATGGAATTCATTACATCTTTCAATGGCTATAAAAGTTCACAACTCTTACTATGACTTGAGAAGCCATCTGCCCCTGGCCCTTTGCCTGTTTTCCGCTATTTAATAGCGTCTGATATTTCAAAGGTAGCTTACCGGTTCATAAGTTGCCTTTGGTCTTGAGAAAGCTTTTGTCAAATGTTTTTGTAGATAATCTATTTTATTATTATTATTTTTTGCATATCCGCTTTCTGCAACTCAATTTCTTTATCTTTATCTTTAGTTTCATCCAGGATCCTTCGCATCTTTTCTTGAGATTTTTTTTTCTTGAAATTTCTTCTTTTCTCCAAATGATTGTATTGAATAATCCATCATTAGAACTTTATTTGAATCCCTAACAGTCATTGTCTTTTCCTTTATCCAAATTATTGTCAAAATGTTCATTTAGTTTCTTTTTAAAACCCTTCATAATCATCTTTTTTATAGAATAGTTTAATTTTATCTCCATCAATAATTCAGGATCTTTGATTTTAAGTGTCAAAAGAACTGGATTGTGATCCGAATCTTTGCTCTTGATAATTTGAATCTTTGTTTTTTAATCCTTTGAGTTTGCCCCAGGAAAATGGAATCTTTCTCCTCTTCAAAATATCTATTAGGAAGGCATAAACTTTCTTTCCCCCCCCCCAAAATTCTGACAGGAATTTTATTGAAGTCAGTTATGTCCACATTGTAAATCTTCAGTTTAGATTTGAAGGGGTAATCCAAAATTTGTTCTCTTGTTCTTTATCTCGTAATTCCAATAAAGGTATTTTATCTAGGTTAAAAAAAATTCCACTTATAAAATCTTATAAATTAAAAAAAAAACATTCGTTTCCTTAATGTCCCCTGCAATTTGATGAATTCTACTGAAGGTAGGAGCGTTTCCTTCTCAACAACAAATTCCTTCAATTTGCCAATTACAAAAAAACTCTACCCCAAAAATCCAAGCAGATTCATTAAAGAGAAAAATAAATTCACCAGAAGAATTTAAATCCGTAACGTTTCAGAGGTAGATTTTAAAAATAGATTCAGGGCAGTGGCGGGTTCTTCCTGGTTCGGCCCGGTTCGGCTGAGCCGGTAGCGGTGACAATATGAAGTCACCGAACCGGTTCTCTTTGTTCAGGAGCTGGACCCTCCCGCCCCCGCCCCCCCCGTGTTATTCTTACCTTTTATTTGGCCCCGCCCCAATCTATTGCTGCCTCCCGAGTCCCAGCTGATCGGCTAGAAGGAAAAAAACTGTTTAAACTCTTGCCGCAGGGCTTCAAAGGGCCGCCCTACAGCTGATCAGTGTTAAAAGGCAGTGTGGTGGCAGACTAGTGCCTCCAAAAACAAATGAGTTGGACCGGTGCCTCCAAAAACAAATGGGTAGACCAGTACAGCTCTGCAAGCAGTTAAAAGCCTGGTAGAGCAGTACTTCTGCTAAATCTTAAAGAATTGTCACATGACCATCAAGCCATGCCCACAAAATAAGCCACGCCCACAGAACCGGTAGTAAAAAAATTTAGAACCCACCTCTGATTCAGGGTCTCTTATCCCCTCCTGGCCATTTTCCAATTACAGGGTCTCCTAAATCAGCTCAGCTGGCTGAGGAATTCTGGGAGTTGAAGTTCCACAAGTCTTAAAGTTGCCAAGGTTGGAGACCCCTGCCCTAAATGATACAGCTTAGGAAAGGAAAAAGCTGGCTGCAGCCAAAACCCATCCTCTTTTATAATAAGGTAATATACAGAATGAAGTGCTTAAGAAGGCACATTTAACTGTCCCTTTTAAGAGTCCTTAAAAACAACAGATTTTTCACTATGAAGTTGCACTTGTTGCACTCGGGACCCCATCAGCTCCTTAGCTCAGCTCCAGAGTTTTCCTGCAAGCTGTGGCTCTCCAAGGATCAAAAACTTTGATTCTGAACACTTAAACCTAAGTTTCTTCAGGCTTAGAAAACCTGACAATCATAGCCAGTGGAAATATCCTAACCTCTTTTTCTGGAGACACGATCAAACAGCCATTTTTTTCTACCAGAAATCCGAGATCCAGGCCTTTCTTGCCATGTCTTGATCTGCAAGGCACGCTGACCCAAAGGGGTGGGGCATCATACACCCCCCTCCCCCAAAACTTTACTCAAAATGCTTGCTCGTAAGAAACAGGGTGGCCTTTTTGGACTTGCCAACCTTGTAACCTCACAGTTTTCAATGCTGGCTGAGGCTGATGGGAGTTATAATCCCCAACGTTTCAGGGCCAGGAAATTCATTTAGCCCTGGCAATAGATAGATCCTCCCTCTGCCCCTCCAGCACAGAATAATTATAATTCAGACGTACCCATTTTCCATTAAAATGCTGTTATCTAGCCCCCAAAATAATTCCCTCCCAATTGCAAAATAGGACAATTGCCTTAAGATTTGGCTGCAAATACACTCCTCATAGCCACAGAAGGAGGACTTGCTCTCCCTCTCCCTTCCTTTCCTCCCAATTTTAGGGTATTTACAATTTTTTTTCTGCAGGTAGCCGTGGGGGTCTGATGTGCTGGGAGGGTTTGCTACTTCCTTGTTGCATGCGCGCCCCAAAGCACTCCGCTAACTCAGGGTGCCACAGTCGTGAACAACTGACAGTGGCTCTGCGTGGAAAGGGGCATCTTGGGTCAATGCTGCCCAATCGGGAACTAGGAACAGCCTGCCTGCCAGCCCAACGTCAGCTGATGGGCTGGCAGGCTTTTCCCAACATGTGCATGGTTTTGTCCTTTGCGCAAAGCAAACTCTCACTGCCCAACCCTGTTGCTGGTTTTCCTTGGGCCTCTTCACTCCCTTCGGTCTTTCCGGCAGCTGGGAGGGACTCACACAGCCAGCCACCCACCCTTGCCAAGTAGGAGAGATGGAACTCCTTCCAATTTAGCCGATTTCCCCCCTTAATCCCTTGTTACAAATCAGGGCAGCAGGATGTCACCGCAACATCGCAACTCTTAAGCGAGTGCTTAGCTGTTATGTTTTCCGCCTGCTTGGAGCTTGGAATTCAACCAGGCAGGAACGGATGCCAGGTTTTTTTGAAAGCAGGGGCAGTGCGCGCCTCTGCCCGTCAGAACCTGGCGGTGCCCCCCCCCCGAACAACAGCGGGAACCAGGGGGGCCTTTGGCTGCGTCCGCTTGGTTCCCCCAGCTCTTCTTTCGACTCGACTACCTTTGGAAACATGACCAATAAGTTTTCAGCGTATGTTTAGTGAGTGTTAGATATTTGAAACTTAATAAATGTGAACAGTTCTGCACTGCTCGTCTTTCAAACCTGTTTTCCTGTTTGTCTCCGTCTGCCAAAGGATGGGATTTTGGTCTTGGGCGAACTCCATCTTTGCGTTTCAGAAAGGGGTTGAGGGTTTGGGGCGGCACCCTACAACTGGCAATGGAGCAATTGCACACTTAAAAAAGAGGTTGAGACTCTAAAAAGAGTGCAGAGAAGAGCAACCAAGATGATGAGGGGATTGGAGGCTAAAAGATACGATGAACGGTTGCAGGAACTGGGCATGGCTAGTCTAGTGAAGAGAAGGACCAGGTGTTCTGCCCCAGCTATGGACCCCAAAGAATGTTGCACATGCAAAGTCCGTTCAAACCTTAGTTTAATAAATAAACCAGTCTTTTACAACAACGGCTGTTAATTAACTGCATTAACAGCCGCTAAGAATTCAAAGAATAATAACTGAAAACTTACTATGGTTGGCAGAATGCCCAGAAGCAATTTGCAGGAAGCTGATAAGATAAGCAAGACGAAACGAAGGTATGTGAACTCAGTTGTTCCCTGCAAATTGCTTCAGTCAGCATTCCTCCTTAAATAGGCTAAGGGAGTGGCCAATTGGCCCCAAGCCTTACTCTTGAGGAGACCTCCTCCTGAGGAGCCACTCCTGCCTTTTGGCAGCTCTGCGCGTCCGTGCATCGAGAAGAGGCTCCTCTTCTTCCTCTTCACTTATGGGAGCTTCTGAAGGCCCTGGCTGAATCCCTGCCTCTGGCACCACATCTTCTCCAGCCTTCTCACTGTCCGACTCGAGTGCCAGCTGCACAGGCTGCTGGCACAGCACCACACCCAGCCTCCTCGCTGTCGGAATCAGCTACTAGCTGTACAGGCCGCTGACAGGCCACAACACCAGGGGAGACAGGATAGCAGTCTTCCAATATTTGAGGGGCTGCCACAGAGAGGAGGAAGGGGGTCAAGCTATTTTCCAAGGCACCCAAAGGCCCGACAAGGAATAATGGAAGCAAGGAGAGATTCAACCTGGAAATAAGGAGAAGTTTTCTGACGGTGAGAACAATCGACCGATGGAACAGAAGTTGCCTTCAGAAGTTGTACGAGTTTCATCCCTGGAAGCCTTCAAGCAGAGACTGGACTGCCATCTCTCAGAAATGGTGTAGGGTCTCCTGCTTTGGCGGGGGGTTGGATTCGATGACCTACAACCGAGATGGCGAATTTATAGCCCGCGTGGCGCACACAGCCTTCTGCGGGTACGCGAGCTGTCGCCACAGCTCAGCTCCAATGCCCATGCGTGCACGCCTCCCACCAGCCAGCTGCTTTTTGGGTCCCTGTCACGCAAGTGCGGGGCGCATGCTGGAGACACACACACATGCGCGGAGGAGGGGTCACATGCACATTGCATTATGAATAAGTGCAGGGAAGCCTACTAGACCCAAAACAGGGCGCGCGGAGGTAGCGTGTGCATGCATGGGGGTGGGGGAGCATGGGGAGGTTGCGTGAAGGGCACACGGGGAGGTGTCATATGTGCATTACATAGGCATAGGCGCACACACATGCTGTCGTGTGCGCACACACTTTTGGCACGATGACAAAAAGGTTAGCCATCACTTACAATGTCCCTTCCAACTCTGTTAATTGTGTGGGGGAGCAGGCTCTGTGTAGGGCTCAACAAACCACAAAAGAAAGAACCAGAATCAATTAAGGACTGCAGACGCCGGCGTGAACGACAAGAGACAGGGAGTCTTCGACTTATGACGGCTCATTTAGCGACCGAAGTTAACAATAGCACTGAAAAAAGGTGACACGTCCATTTTTGAAACTTGCAACTTTTGCAGCTTCCGCCCCACCCCCCCACGGTCACTTGATTTACGTACCAGTGCTTGGCAAGTGTCTCGTACTTATGACGGTCGCAGGGTCCCGGGGTTACGCGATCCCCCTTTTACGACCGTCTGTCAAGCAAAGTCAATGTGAAAACCAGATTCACTTAACAACCGTGTTCCTAATTTGAGGACCGCAGTGATTTCGCTGAACAAATGCGACGAGAGAAAAGTCATAAAATGGGGCAATTTTCTCACTTTAGCAACATCAATTCCCAGGCTCAGTTGCGGTCGTACGTTGAGAACTAGCTGTAGTCCTTGACTTACGACCGTGATCGGGACCTGAATTTCCCTCACTAAGCAAGGTGGGGCGTTAAGGAAGTTGTGCCCATTTTCGTGAGCTTTTTTTTTTTTGGCCGCACTTGTTAATTTAATTTTTAATTTAATTTAATTAATTCAATTTATATGCTGCCCCTCTCCGAAGACTCAGGGCAGCTCACAATACATTTTAAAAAATCATTATAAAAACATTAAAAATTAAAAACATTAAAAACTCATTCACGCCATTCATGGCCGGATCTCGCCAGATCACAAGAGCGAGATCAACGGCCCCAGGCCTGCCGGAAAAGCCAGGTCTTCACTGCTTTTCAAAAGGCCAATAGGGTGGGGAAGCGAATCGGGCAGTCGTTAAGCAAAACCAGCATTTCCCCCATTGATATATATATATATATATATTGCTTTAATTTATATGCTGCCCTTCTCCGGAGACTCAGGGCGGCTTACAATGTGCTCAGCAATAGCCTTCATCCTTTTGTATATTTTATACAAAGTCAGCTTATTGCCCCCACAAACTGGGTCCTCATTTTACCTACCTTAGAAGGGATGGAAGGCTTAGTCAACCTTGAGCCTGGTGAGATTTGAACTTGCAGTAATTACAAGCAGCAGATGTTAATAACAGTGCTTAGTCCACTGTACTACAGGCTCTATTTTTTTTGCCGGAGGCCGCAGAGGGCGATCACATCACCCTGGGGTAACGCAACTGTCGTAAATGCAGTGACGGAGCACCTAAATTTTGATCCCATGGCTACGGAGATGCCACGATGGTTTGTTAAGGGTGAGGACGAGTCATAAGTCACATTTCCCAGTGCTGTCGTAACTTTGGGCATTCGCTAAACGAATAGTTGTAAGTCGAGGAATACCTGTAAGCAGCCACCAGGATGAATGCCCTTCAGGAAATGGGGATGCTGAGCCGAGATGGTCGCAGCCACTCCTGAGCAAGCAAATGTTAAGCCAGCTTCCCATGGTGGCTTCCACCTTCCCAACCTCAATCCTTCTGCGTCTCTCTCTCTCTTCCAACTCAGTCAATCTTCTCTGGGCACAGATGTCCTGAATATCTGGAAACATTAAGCAGAGACATTAATCTGAAGCTAATGAGATGAACATGAAATTCAACGTAGAGAAAAGTCAAGTCTTAACACTTAGGAAAGGAAAACCCAAAAGAACACATAATAGACTGGGTGAAATCAGGCTTAAGAGCAGTAACCATGAGAGCGATCTTGGAAGTCTTAGAGGACAACCAGTTAAATATTTAATTTAATTTAATTTAATTTCCAATTTATATACTGCCCTTCTCCCTGAGGACTCAGGGCGGCGTACAGCCAAAATAAGAACATAGAATACAAATATTAAAAAACAGTTAAAAATATATATAAATTTGGCCCAGAATTTAAGAAATCACAAACCGATTAAAAGAATTTTAAAAATATAAGCTAAGAGTGTGCGGCGGCAGCCAAAAAAGCCAATGCAATCCTAAATTGCATGAGCAGAGGGATACAATCAAGATCAAGGGAGGTACTAAAAAGAACCTTGGTAGTACAGTGGTCTAAAGCACCCTGTTATTAAGACCAGCTGCCTGCAATTACTGCAGGTTCAAATCTCGCCAGGCTCAAGGTTGACTCAGCCTTCCATCCTTTCTAAGGTAGGTAAATTGAGGACCCAGTTTGTGGGGGCAATAAACTGAATATACAAAAGTATGAAGGCTATTGCTTAACGCATTGTAAGCCGCCCTGAGTCTCCGGAGAAGGGCGGCATATAAATCTAATTTTAAAAAAAAGAAAAGAAAGAGAAAGAAAGAGAGAAGGAAGGAAGGAAGGAAAGAAAGAAAGAAAGAAAGAAAAAGAAAGAAAAAAGAAAGAAAGGAAAGAAAGAAAGAAGCTGACTTTGTATAAAATATACAAAAGTATGAAGGCTATTGCTTAACGCATTGTAAGCCGCCCTGAGTCTCCGGAGAAGGGCGGCATATAAATCTAATTTTAAAAAAAAGAAAAGAAAGAGAAAGAAAGAGAGAAGGAAGGAAGGAAGGAAAGAAAAGAAAGAAAGAAAAAGAAAGAAAAAAAGAAAGAAAGGAAAGAAAGAAAGAAGCTGACTTTGTATAAAATATACAAAAGGATGAAGGCTATTGCTTAACGCATTGTAAGCCGCCCTGAGTCTCCGGAGAAGGCTGGCATATAAATCAAATTTAAAAAAAAAAAAATACTAATACCACTCTATAAAGCCTTAGTAAGGCCACACTTGGAATATTGCATCCAGTTTTGGTCACCACACTATAAAAAAAGAGGTGGAGACTCTAGAAAGAGTGCAGAGAAGAGCAACCAGGATGATGAGGGGACTGGAGGCTCAAACATACAATGAACGGTTGCAGGAACTGGGCCTGGCTGGTCTACTGAAGAGAAGGACCAGGGGAGACAGGAGAGCATCTTCCAACATTTGAGGGGCTGCCACAGAGAGGAGGAAGGGGGTCAAGCTATTCTCCAAAGCACCTGAAGGCCAGACAAGGAACAATGGGTGGAAACTGATCAAGGAGAGATTCAACCTGGAAATAAGGAGAAACTTTCTGACAGTGAGAACAATCAACCCATGGAACAGAAGTTGCCTTCGGAAGTTGTGGGAGCTTCATCACTGGAGACGTTCAAGAAGAGACTGGACTGCCTTCTGTCAGAAATGGTGTAGGGTCTCCAGCTTGGGCTAGGGGTTGGACTAGATGATCTACAAGGTCACTCCCAACTCTCTGATCCAAGTAATGGTCAACCGCTCCAAAGGCCATAATTTCCTTTGCCCATAAATCAGGCCGGCCTCTAACTTCGGCTTGCTAACGTGCTTGTCTGGAAGGAGCTTCTTTTCCAAGCTGGGTGGGCCATTATTGTCCTTGTGGGGAAGCCCCACATGTGTGCACGGCCGACGGAGAGCGGAGTGAAGGCATCTGGCCAAGGATCCGTCCTCTCCAAAAAGGAACCGAGTCTTGGAGTCATCTCCGCAAAAGCCAGCTGGATTGACATGGCTTGGAAGCTCTGGGATAGGACAAGGATCTCGGGGAGAAGCTCAGCTGGCCGCAGAACATGGACGGATGCATATCTCGAGCGATCCGGGGTCAGCTTCTGGTGCAGGAACTGGATCCGAGTTCTCTGCAGAGCTGAAATTCTGGCAGTCAGTTCCCCTGACAACAAAGTCCCCCGTTGCAGCTATTTCCATGGAGATGCCAGTCCTCCTCCTCCTCCTCCCTCCCTCCCTCCCTTCCCTTCCCTTCCAGAGGTTGACTAATCCCTTCCAGAGATGAAGCTGGTGCCTTTCTCCGTCCAATGGAGGACCACCTCTTGTGACCTGGGAGAGGAGAAAAGGAACCTTGCCCAGGTGGAGCTCCTGTAGCTTTGGGTCAGCTGGGTTAAAGAGCTGAACCAAAGAAAAGGACACGCCAGATGTTTGGAGGTGGGCTTTGGGCAGTGGGCGGAAGCTCTTGTGATTGCTACCTCCTCGGAAGGATTTAGACTAGAATAGAATAACAGATTTGGAAGGGACCTTGGAGGTCTTCTAGTCCAACCCACTGCTTAGGTAGGCCAACCATGGATAAATCCAAGACAAGAAAAGTTTCAGAAGAAAACAGAACGTTGAATTCAACTACATATGCTAATTTTGTGGCCGCTCAAGAAATAGTCAGGCACAGGAAGGGTTTTTGTGACTCCCGGTGTTTTCTTTTCTGTGGGAAACGGGTCCAAATGGCTCTTTTGAGTGTTTAAGGTTGCAGACTCCTGAACTAGAGATACCCAGTTCCTGCAACCGTTCTTTATGCAGTATGTTTTAGCCTCCAGTCCCCTCATCATCTTGGTTGCTCTTCTCTGCACTCTTTCTAGAGTCTCCACTCTAGATTTAAGTTTGGGAACCGGAGGACAGAGGCCAGGGAGCTGGGGAAAAACTCTGATTTTGTGTCACACCCGAAAGAGGGACACTTTTTAGCAGGAGTCTCACATGTGCTGCTCCACATGTCAGCGTCCAACCACATCTGTCCAGGGTTCTTGACAATCACAAAGTGGCTCCTGCAGGTATTTTTCGAGTCTTCCGATGCCCTTCCCCGTTGGCCAAGCTGATTGCAGGCTCAGTACGTGGAGATTTATACGCTGCTCCCCGTTAAAAAGGCCTTCCTACATATTCCCTGGTGGCCACTTAACCCTGAAATACTCTCCCGTTCTTCAGATCTTCTCTTCCTTTTCCAGCAAGCCTTTTCGTCCCCAACTTGGCTTGCCAACAAATCTTCAATATAATCCAAATTTCCCCCCTTTTGATCATCTCCCATTAGTGGTGGGGCAGTGAGCAACTTGGCCAACATCTGACCTCACAGCTGGCTAGACTTCCCCCAGCCTTTGTGGTCATGTGTTGTGTGTCTTCTCAGCCACAAAGAATGCAACTCTTGAACACACGCTTCAGAATAACAGAGTTGGAAGGGGCCTTGGAGGTCTTCTAGTCCAACCTCCTGCTTAAGCAGGAAACCCTCCACCACTTCAGACAAATGGTTATCCAACCTCTTCTTAAAAACTTCTAGTGTTGGAGCAGTCACAACTTCTGGTGGCCAGTTGTTCCACTGATTAATTGTTTTGACTGTCAGGAAATTCCTCCTTATTTCCAGGTTGAATTTCTCCTTGATTAGTTTCCACCTATTGCTTCTTGTCCTGCCCTCAGGTGCTTTGGAGAATAGCTTGACTCCCTCTTCTTTGGGGCAGCCCCTGAGTTATTGGAACACTGCTATCCTGTCTCTTCTAGTCCTTCTTTTCATTAGACTAGACATACCCAGCTCCTGCAACTGTTCTTCATATGTTTTAGCCTCTAGTCCCCTAATCATCTCTGTTGCTCTTCTCTGCACTCTTTCTAGAGTCTCAACGTCTTTTTTTACATCGTGGCGACCAAAACTGGATGCCGGATTCCAAGTGTGGCCTTACCAAGGCATTATAAAGTGGTATTAACACTTCAGGTGATCTTGATTCGATCCCTCTGTTGATGCAGCCTAGAACTGTGTTGGCCTTTTTTGGCAGCTGCTGCACACGGCTGGCTCACAGTTAAGCAATTGTCCACTAGGACTTTTAAGATCCCACTCACAGTTACTACTATTGAGCCTTGGTTGCGCAGTGGTTAGAGTGCAGTACTGCAGGCTACTGCTTGCTGACTGCCGGCTGACTGCAATTTGGCAGTTCAAATCTCACCAGGCTCAAGATCGACTCAGCCTTCCGTCCTTCCAAGGCCGGTAAAATGAGGACCCAGATTGTTGGGGACAAGAGGCTGACTCTGTAAACCGCTTAGAGAGGGCTGCAAAGCACTGTGAAGCTGTATATAAGTCTAAGTGCTATGGCTGTCTGTCTGTCTACCTATCTCTGTATCTACCTACCTACCTACCTACCTACCTACCTACCTACCTACCTACCTACCTACCTACCTACCTACCTACCTATCTATCTATCTATCTATCTATCTATCTATCTATCTATCTATCTATCTATCTGCCATGGTGGCACAGTGATTAAAATGCAGCATTGCCGGCTAACTCTGCCCACTGCTAGCAGTTCGATCCTGAGTCAAGGTTGACTCAGGCTTCTGTCCTTCCGAGGCGGGTAAAATGAGGACCCAGATTGTTGGGGACAAGAGGCTGACTCTGCAAACTGCTTAGAGAGGGCTGTAAAAGCACTGTGAAGCGGTATATAAGTCTAAGAGCTATTGCTATCTTCCTTCCTTCCTTCCTTCCTTCCTTCCTTCCTTCCTTCCTTCCTTCCTTCCTTCCTTCCTTCCTTCCTTCTTTCCCTCCCTCCCTCCCAGTGGTTAGAATGCAGGATTGCAGGCTGACTCTGCCCACAGTCTGGAGTTCGATCCTGAGTGGCTGAAGGTTGACTCAGCCTTCTGTCCTTCCGAGGCGGGTAAAAGGAGGACCCAGTTTGTTGGGGACAATAGGCTGGCTCTGCAAACCGCTTAGAGGGGGCTGTAAAAGCACTATGAAGCAGTATATAAGTCTAAGTGCTACCACCTATACTACACCTGTGCGTTTGGGTTTTTCTTGCCTAGAGGTAGAACCTTTCTTATTTTTCACCTTTGAATAATATTTCACTAATAAGCAAACCCCTCAGTCTGTCCAGCAGACGAAAGCTCTCGGTTGCTCCACACCGCCAGAGCTTGTCCTAATCTGCCCCCTTCAACCGCTGGACAGATCTTCTCGTCTTTTTCGGGCAGGCTGCCATCACTCACTTCTGAAGGCCACCATCCAGCCTGCCATCGCCATCCGGAGGGCAAACATCACACCCGACAGCGTCATTCTCGTTAACCTGATCTTTTGGTGGATCACAAATGTCACCATTGCCTGGAACATCCATTATGGGCCTCAAGGACTCGGCCTGTCAGGCTGTTTTGTCACAGGCTGGAGCGACCTTCAGAGCAGGAGAAGCAGCCCAGATGGTGGTGGGGTCTTCGTCAGCTGGCCGGGCTCTATGTCAGGATTCCCAACGATTTATTTTAAGCCCAAGGGGGTGGCTAGGTGTCGCCCAGGGGTGAAATCCAGCAGGTTCTGACAGGTTCTGGCGAACTGGTAGCGGAAATTTTGAGTAGTTCGGAGAACCGGCAAATACCATCTCTGGCTGGCCCCAGAGTGGGGAGAGAATGGGGATTTTGCAATATCCTTCCCCCGGAGTGGGGAGGGAATGGGGATTTTGCAGTATCCTTCCACCAGGAGTAGGGAGGGAATGGGGATTTTGCAGTATCCTTCCCCTGGAGCGGGAATGGGGATTTTGCAGTATCCTTCCCCTGAAGTGGGAACGGGGATTTTGTAGTATCCTTCCCCCTGGAGTGGGGAGGGTATGGGGATTTTGCAGTATCCTTCCCCCTGGAGTGAGGAGGGAATGGGGATTTTGCAGTATCCTTCCCCCCCGGAGTGGGGAGGGAATGGGGATTTTGCAGTATCCTCCCCCCCCCCGGAGTGGGGAGAGAATGGGGATTTTGCAGTATCCTTCCCCCTGGAGTGGGGAGGGAATGAGGATTTTGCAGAATCCTTCCCCCTGGAGTGGGGAGGGAATGGGGATTTTGCAGTATCCTTCCCCCTGGAGTGGGGAAGGAATGGAGATTGTGCAGTATCCTTCCCCTAGAGTGAGAGGGGAATGAGGATTTTGCAGTATCTTTTCCCCTGGAGTGGGGAGGGAATGGGGATTTTGCAGTATCCTTCCCCTGGAGTGAGGAGGGAATGAGGATTTTGCAGTATCCTTCCCCCTGGAGTGGGGAGGGAATGGAGATTGTGCAGTATCCTTCCCCTAGAGTGAGAGGGGAATGAGGATTTTGCAGTATCTTTTCCCCTGGAGTGGGGAGGGAATGGGGATTTTGCAGTATCCTTCCCCTGGAGTGAGGAGGGAATGAGGATTTTGCAGTATCCTTCCCCCTGGAGTGGGGAGGGAATGAGGATTTTGCAGTATCCTTCCCCCTGGAGTGGGGAGGGAATGAAGATTTTGCAGTATCCTTCCCCTGCCATGCCCACCAAGCCACCCCCACAGAACCGATAGTAAAAAAATTTGGATTTCACCACTGGTGTCGCCCCTCCTATTCTCCAGTTGTGTTGAACAACAATTGTGTTGAACAACTATTAAAGTGTTAATACCACTTTATGATGCCTTGGTAAGGCCACACTTGGAATCCTGCATTCAGTTTTGGTCGCCACGATGTAAAAAAGACGTTGAGACTCTAGAAAGAGTGCAGAGAAGAGCAAGAAAAAGGATGAGGGGACTGGAGGCTCAAACATACGAAGAACGGTTGCAGGAACTGGGTATGTCTAGTTTGATGAAGAGAAGGACCAGGGGAGACATGATAGGAGTCTTCCAATATCTCAGGGGCTGCCCCAAAGAAGAGGGAGTCAAGCTATTCTCCAAAGCACCTGAGGGCAGGACAAGAAGCAATGGGTAGAAATTCATCAAGGAGAGAAGCAACTTAGAACTCAGGAGAAATTTCCTGACAGTGAGAACAATTAACCAGTGGAACAACTGGCCACCAGAAGTTGTGAATGCTCCAACACTGGCAGTTTTTTAGAAGATGTTGCATAACCATTTGTCTGAAATGGTGTAGGCTTTCCTGCCTAAGCATGGGGGATGGACTAGAAGACCTCCAAGGTCCCTTCCGGCTTTTGTTATTCGGACACCTTTGAACTTTTGGGTTGGAGGAGACTCCTGAGACCAGCTCACTTCGCAGGTAAGTACGCAACAATGCAGCGAAAGGGTTACCTGGAGCAGGGGTCTCCACCCTTGGCAACTTTAAGACTTGTGGACCTCAACTCCCAGGAATTCTGGGTGGCGACCCCTGACCTGGAGCACCTTTTGAGTTCCAAACACCGATTTGTGCAGGAGGCCAAATCAGAAAGAGGGCAGGACCAGCCTTCTCTCCAACCCCATCCCTTCTTCAGAGCAGGGTGGAATAAACCTGGCTGACCACCAGGTGTCCCCTTCCCGTCCCTCGTTTGCAAAATCCGTTTGCCTCGAATTGAGGCAGTGGGGTGCCTGCAACCTGGCTGTGTGAGGCACATCTGGCTGTGGGATGGTGTCCCAAGGCTACGTTCGTTGCACGCTTAGCATCAGTGTCGGCGTTCGCTCCAGGACGAGGTCCGAGCTATGGCTTCAAACCTTGGCAGGCAGCGTCTCCAGAGGCAACACGAGCTTGTCACTCTGACCTCCAGCTGGCTTTGCACTGCTGGCAGTTGCCAAGGAGAAGCGCGTTGCGATCGGCTGGGCTGGGCTGGGCTGGAGAGACCACTGACCGCGGTCCGTGTTGCGAAGAAGCCCAAGGCTGAAGCATCTGGTGCGCTTGCTCCGTCCAGGAATTATCACCAGAGTCAGGGACTCGAACCTTGGCAAGCATCAGAGGAAGGAGTTCTCGCATCCTGTGGGGTGGGCCACACCTGCTCCAGCCACGTTCCAGGAACGTGGCGGAGGCGAGAGGCTGAACCCTACTGCAGATAACCAAGAGAGGATGGAGATAGTTGGCCTTATCTCCCTCCCTCTTGGTCTTCATGAAATATCAAGGCTGAACTCAGCACGTCTTGCCAGGATCCCCGCGCGAGTCTCTTCCTGGCCTCCTGCTCCAGCCTCATGGCGGACAGCTTGCTAGGAAGGCCTGGAGAACTTCCCAGAGAGTCCTCCTCCTTCTCCTCCTCCTCCATTCCCACCCATAAGTTCTCCGCGCAGAAACGCCATGCACCTTAAGAGTCTGTGCATAGCATGTGAAAAAACCCAGTGCTGCACCTTAGCTCTTCTAGAAAGAAACGAGATATGGGTGTCACTCAGGGAACGCAGTGTCGGCCCCAAAGAAGGATCGGGGTGCTGAAGGTTAAGCCAACATCTGGATTAGAAGGAAAACCTGCTGGCCATGGCTGAGCTTGGATATTTGGAGAAGGGCAACCAGGATGATTCGGGGACTGGAGGCTAAAACATACGATGGACGGTTGCAGGAACCTGCCATGGCTAGTCTAGTGAAGAAAAGGACCAGGGGAGACAGGATAGCATCTTCCAATATTTGAGCGAGGAAGGGGGTCAACCTGTTTTCCAAAGCACCCGAAGGCCAGACAAGGAACTATGGACGGAAACTGACCAAGGAGAGATTCAACCTGGAAAGAAGGAGAAATTTCCTGTCAGTGAGAGCCAATCTTAGCTTGCCTTCAGAGGTTGTCGGACAGGGGTGAAATCCAGCAGGTTCTGACGAACCTGTAGCAGAAATTTTGAGTAGAACCAGCAAATACCATCTCTGGCTGGCCCCAGAGCGGGGTGAGACTGGAGATTGTGCAGTATCCTTCCCCCTGGAGTGGGGAGGGAATGGGGATTTTGCAGTATCCTTCCCCCTGGAGTGGGGAGGGAATGGGGATTTTGCAGTATCCTTCCCCCAGAAGTGGGGAGGGAACGGGGATTTTGCAGTATCCTTCCCCCTGGAGTGGGGAGGGAACGGGGATTTTGCAGTATCCTTCCCCCTGGAGTGGGGAGGGAATGGGGATTTTGCAGTATCCTTCCCCCTGGAGTGGGGAGGGAATGGGGATTTTGCAATATCCTTCTCCTGCCACGCCCACCAAGCCACACCCACAGAACCGGTAGTATTGCAGGAGCTTCATCGCTGGAGGCTTTCAAGAAGAGACTGGACTGCCATCTGTCAGAAATGGTGTAGGCTCTCCTGCTAGGGCAGGGGGTTGGACTAGATGACCTCCAAGGTCCCTTCCAACTCTTGTCAATCTGTTCTGCTGTTTAGTTGAAGTTGCTCCACATGATTGGTGCCCCACACGTCCCTCTTAAGGTTCCTTGGCTTTCAAAGAGAACCCTCTCAGCAATGTCGGCTAAGCCTCCCTGAACCTTTGTAGAGCTTGTGGGGCTTCCCCCTATGGTGTGTCCCCCCCCCTCAAAGAACAAATATAAAACCCCATGAAGGACCCCCAGAACCCTCCAGTCCACCAGCAGCAGATATTGGCCTTCTGCCTTCTTCTTGTCCACCTAAGCAGAGCTAAGGTGAGGTTGAGCCAGCCAATCGGGAGCCAGAAGACATCCGATCTTCTCCAACCACGAATGGCAGCTGAAGGATCTCTTCTCCTTGGTGGTCCTGGGGGTGGAGCCCCCAAAGATCTTGTCTGCAACTCCGAATTAAGGAGAAACTTCCTGATAATTAACCAGTGGAACAGCTTGCCACTAGAAATCGTGGCCGCTCCATCCCTGGTTGCTTTTAAGAAGAGGCTTATCTGAAATATAGTAACAAGTAACAGAGTTGGGAGGGACCTCGGAAGTCATCTAGTCCAGCCCGCTGCTCAGGCAGGAAACCTATACTAGGGAGCCGAACTGCCGACCTTTCTGATTGACAAGCTCAGCGTCTTAGCCACTGAGCCACCTAGGTTCTCCTGCTTGAGCAGGGGGCTGGACTAGAAGACCTCCGAGGTCTCTCCCAGCTCATTCCATTCTAGGCAAAACTCGAAGACCCGGCTTCAGAAGAAGAATTCTGGGTTGAGACTGCAGGGTCCCTCTGCAGCTGGTCCCCTCCAGGGGGAAATAAAGGGGAGGGGGGTGTTCATGGCAAGACCCCCCCCTCCCAGCCTTCACTTCCCGTGACACCAGAGGCTCTTCAATGCCCAAAGGGGGGGGGGAGCAGAATGGCCAAACTTGGCAAGGATGTACCCTCCTCTCTACCCCCCCCCCACACCCCCTTCCCCAGAAGAAGACTCCAGTTGTTTTAAAATAGCCGGCCCCGTTTTGAGCCTGGCCCAAGGAAGCGGCCACTCGACTCGGGAGCCATTCCTGCTCTCGGCTGAGCAGCTGAAGCCTCCAAAGCCACCCGGCTGAGGCCTTGAGCCTTCCACGGAAGATTTATTTCTCATGACATTGGCACCGTCTCGGAACATCTGGCAATTGGCTGATAATTGCCTCTGACGCAGCTGGAAACGCTCCCTCTCCCTCTCTCTCTACCCCCCTCTCTCTTTCACTCTCCCTCTCTCTGTTTCTCTCTCTCTCTCTTTCACTCTCACTCTTTCACTCTCCCTCTCTCTGTTTCTCTCTCTCTCTCTTTCACTCTCACTCTTTCACTCTCTCTCTCTCTCTCTCTTTCACTCTCCCTCTCTCTGTTTCTCTCTGTTTTACTCTCACTCTTTCACTCTCCCTCTCTCTGTTTCTCTCTGTTTTTCTCTCTCTCTCTCTGTTTCTCTCTCTCTCTCTTTCACTCTCTGTTTCTCTCTCTCTTTCACTCTCACTCTTTCACTCTCTCTCTCTCTTTCACTCTCCCTCTCTCTGTTTCTCTCTGTTTTTTCTCTCTCTCTGTTTCTCTCTCTCTCTTTCACTCTCACTCTCTTCGTTTCTCTCTCTATCTCTGTTTCTCTCTTCCTCTCTCTGTTTCTCTCTTTCACTCTCACTCTTTTCCTCTCTCTGTTTCTCTGTTTTCTTTCTCTCTCTCTCTTTCACTCTCTCTCTCTTTCACTCTCTTTCACTCTCTGTTTCACTCTGTTTCTCTCTCTCTCTTTCACTCTCTCTCTCTGTTTCTCTCTGTTTTTTTCTCTCTCTCTCTTTCACTCTCTCTCTCTTTGTTTCTCTGTCTGTTTCTCTCTTCCTCTCTCTGTTTCTCTCTTTCACTCTCCCTCTCTGTTTCTCTCTGTTTTTCTCTCTCCCTCTCTGTTTCTCTCTCTCTCTTTCACTCTCACTCTCTTTGTTTCTCTCTGTTTCTCTCTCTCTCTCTTTCACTCACTCTTTCACTCTCTCTCGCTTTCACTCTCTCTCTGCTTCTCTGTTTTTTCTCTCTCTCTTTCACTCTCTCTCTTTGTTTCTCTGTCTGTTTCTCTCTTCATCTCTCTGTTTCTCTCTTTCACTCTCCCTCTCTGTTTCTCTCTGTTTCTCTCTCTCCCTCTGTTTCTCTCTCTCTCTTTCACTCTCACTCTCTTTGTTTCTCTGTTTCTCTCTCTCTGTTTCTTTCTCTCTCTTTCACTCTCACTCTCTCTGTTTCTCTCTCTCTCTCTGTATCTCTCTTCCTCTGTCTGTTTCTCCCTTCCCCTCTCTCTCTGTTTCTCTCTCTGTTTCTTTCTCTCTCTCTCTCTGTTTCTCTTTCTCTCTGTTTCTCTCTCTGTTTCTCTCTGTTTCTCTCTTCCTCTCTCTGTCTGTTTCTTTCTCTCTCTCTCTCTCTCTGTTTCTCTCTCTCTCTCTTTCACTCTCACTCTTTCACTCTCTCTGTGTGTGTGTGTTTCTCTCTCTCTCTCCCCTTGCTCCTTCGCTGCTGCTTTCACCTGGGATACAGGGAAGAAGAGGCCTAGGAGACGGATGAGGGGCCCCCGGGGGTCCTTCCTCTTGGGATACATGCAGGCAGCCCACCCCGCAGCACTCTGCAGGCCCTCAGAGGCCCCGGGGCCATCCTCCCTCCCTCGCTGGGCGAGGCAAGCTCCAACCCTTCTGTTCTCCACCTAGGAGGCCAACCAACGTCTTGTATGTGCGGGTCCAAAGTTCCCAAAGACGACAACTCCTCCACCCCATCGCAAATTTTAGGGGGTCGGGGAGAGCCGTCGAGGTTGGGGCCCCACCCACGTTCTTTGGGTGGGAGAATGGGGGGTGGGTCTGCAGGAAAGTCCAAGGGCAGCTGGGGGGCAGCAGAGGGGCAGAGATGCCCTCCATGCAGATGTGGCACCTTCTTGCAAGGCCCTGGTTGCTTAGCAACGAGTCCATGTTCTTTGGCTGGTGGGGAGGAAGCCTTGGGGGCCCCTTCACCGGTGTTGTCTCCCAAATGGCATGGCTTGAAGACGCCGGAGGGAAAAATGGAGGTTCTCCGTTTACTGGCAACTTCCAGAGACCTCCCTGCTAGAGATCCTGACCCCCCCCCCACTCTTCTAGCTAAGTCCTTGCCTCTCCATCGCCTGTCTCCTCCAAACTTCTTCTGCATGAAAGAATTTTCATTTCCCCCCCTCATCCTTTTGGCATTCGGCGGTCCCTTATGCAGCAGGGGTGGGTCCCCTCTTTTGCAAAGCTCCTTGGGTGGCTTTTCTTTTGCCCCCTTCCTCTTTTGCAACAACTCAAACCTCCGGGATGGACCCCTCTCGTCCAGTTCGACAAGGCCGCCAAGTTTTCACCCCCACCCCAAAAACAGAAGCATCATTTCCCCAGGTGTTCTGTGACTTCCCCTTCTCTGCAGCCGATTGGGCGGTTGCAGGCATTCTCCTCAGGAACCTGGCCAATGAGAAAGAAAGAAAGAGAAAGAGAGAGAGAAAAAAAACAGAGAGAAAGAGAAAGAGAGAGAGAAAAAGAGAGAGAAACAGAGAAAGAGAAAAACAGAGAGAAAAGAAAGAGAGAGAAACAGAGACAAAGAGAAAGAGAGAAAAACAGAGAAAGAGAAAGAAAGAGAAAAAAGGGAAACAAAGAAACAGAGAGAAAGAGAGAGAAATACACACAGAGAGAGAAAGAAACAGAGAAAAGGAGAAAGAGAGAGAGAAACAGAAAAAACAGAGAGAAAGAGAAAGAGAGAAAAAAGAGAAAGAGAGAAAGAGAAACAGAGAAAGAGAGAAACAGAGAGAAAGAGAGAGGGAGGGAGAGAAAGAAAGAAAAAGAGAAAGAAAGAAAAAGAGAGAGAGAGAGAGAAAGAAGAGAGAGAAACAGAGAAACAGAGAGAGACAGAGAGAGAAAAAGAGAGAGAGAAAGAGAAAAAGAGAGAAACAGAGAGAGAGAAAGAGAGAGGGAAAGAGAGAAAAACAGGGAGAGAGAGAGAGAGAGAAGCTCAGTGGCAAGATTTGGGATCTGGAATCATCACACACCATCCTGATTGAGTGAGGAACATGGAGATGGTGTGGAAAAGAGTTGACTTCCTAGAGAAGAAGTCCTAAAAGTTAAGGGGGGGGGGAGGAAAACTTTCAGAAACTTTTGGGAGGAAGGAAGGGGGGAAGGAAGGAAGAAGGAAGGAAGGAAGGAAGGAAGTTGGAAGGGACCTTGGAAGTTGGAAGGAAGGAGGGAAGAAGGGAAGAAGGATGGAAGGAAGGAAGGAGCGAGGGAGGAAGAAAGGAAGGAAGAAGGATGGAAGGAGGGAGGGAGGGAGGGACGGAGGAAGGAAGGAAGAAGGATGGAAGGAAGGGAGGGAGGAAGGAAGGAAGGAAGAAGGATGGAAGGAAGGAGGGAGGGAGGGAGAAAGGAAGAAAAAGGAAGGAAGAAGGAAGGAAGGAAGGAAGAAGGATGGAAGGAAGGAGGGAGGAAGGAAGGAAGAAGGATGGAAGGAAGGAAGGAGGGAGGGAGGGAGGGAGAAAGGAAGAAAAAGGAAGGAAGAAGGAAGGAAGGAAGAAGAAGGAAGGAAGGAAGAAGGATGGAAGGAAGGAAGAAGGAAGAAAGGAAGAAAGGAAGAACAAAGTTGGAAGGGACCTTGGAGGTCTTCTAGTCCAGCCCCCTCCCGAGCAGGAGAACCTATAACATCTCAGACAAGTGACTGCCCAGTCTCTTCTTAAAAACCTCCAGTGATGGAGTGCCCATGATTAATATACTGTACGCTGGTTGCCTGAATTTCGGTCACGTGTCCCTGGGAATGGGGATGCTGCAATGGCCATAACTGGGAGGACCAGTCGTAAGTCACTTCCCCCCACCACCCCAGTACCGTTGTAACTTTGGTCACCAAATGAATGATTCCAAGCTGAGAACTACTTGTAGCCTCTCATCTTCTGATTGTCCACTTTTGAGCCTCGTTCGTCTAAGGACGTCTTTGGGAAGACGACGAAGGAAAACGAGCGGCGATAGAGAAAAAGAGGTGAAAATAGACGTTTCGCCATCTGAAAGAGAAATATGGTGAGGCGAGAACTCATTCCAGATGAGATTGCGGTCTTTTTTTTCATCCAGGCAGAAACATTGGGGGTGGGGGGGGGGGTTAATGTCATTTTAAGACCAAACAATTCGAGGTACAAGGAGACGAATCTCCATTCAATGTTTAGAAGGACATTCAAAGTCAGAATTGATCTGGAAGGGACCTTGGAGGTCTTCTAGTCCAGCCCCCTGCTCAAGCAGGAGACCCTACACCATTTCAGACAAGCAACTGTCCAGTTTCTTCTTGAAAACCTCCAGGGATGAATCACCCACAACTTCTGGTGGCAAGCGGTTCCACTGCTTAATTTTTCTCACCGTTAGAAAGTTTCTCCTTAATTCCAGGTTGCTTTTCTTTACAGATTAACAGAGGTGGAAGGGACCTTGCAGGTCATCTAGTCCAACCCCCGCCCAAGCAGGAGACCCTACACCATTTCTGACAGATGTCAGTCCAGTCTCTTCTTGAAAGCTTCCAGAGATGAAGCTACCACAACTTCCGAAGGCAACTTCTGTTCCATGGGTTGATTGTTCTCACTGTCTCCTTATTTCCAGGTTGAATCTCTCCTTGGTCAGTTTCCATCCATTGTTTCTTGTCCGGCCTTCTGGTGCTTTGGAAAATAAACTGACCCCCTCCTCTTTGTGGCAGCCCCTCAAATACTGGAAGACTGCTAGTCCTTCTCTTCTCTAGACTAGCCAAATCCAAACCCTGCAACCGTTCTTCGTATGTTTTAGTTTCCAGGCCCCTAATCATTTTAAGTTGCTTTTCTTTGCATTTTTTCCAAAATCTCAACATCTTTTTTTGCAATGTGGTGACCACAACTGGTTGCAGCATTCCAGGGCTGGCCTTACTTTATAAAGAGGTACCCTGTTTCCCCCAAAATAAGACATCCCCTGATAATAAGCCCAATTGGGTTTTTGAGCGCATGGCAATACGGCCAAGCGCTTATTTCAGGGTTCAAAAAAAATATAAGACAGGGTCTTATTTTTGGGGGGAAACAGTATCTATCTATCTATCTATCTATCTATCTATCTATCTATCTATCTATCATCCATCCATATCTATCTGTCTGTCTGTCTGTCTGTCTGTCTATCTATCCAATCCATCCATCTATCATCCATCAATCTATCCTATCTATCTATCTATCTATCTATCTATCTATCTATCTATCCTATCTATCTATCTATCCATATCTATCTGTCTGTCTATCTATCTATCTATCTATCTATCTATCTATCTATCTATCTATCATCCATCCATATCTATTTGACTGTCTGTCTGTCTGTCTGTCTGTCTGTCTGTTCTATCTATCTATCTATCTATCTATCTATCTATCTATCTATCTATCTATCTATCTATCATCCATCCATATTTATCGTCTATCTATCTATCTATCTATCTATCTATCTATCTATCTATCTATCTATCTATCTATCTATCTATCTACCCTGTTTTCCCCAAAATAAGACCTCCCCTGATAATAAGCCCAATCGAGCTTTTGAGCGCATGGCAATAAGGCCAAGCGCTTATTTCAGGGTTCAAAAAAAAATAAATAAGACAGGGTCTTATTTTCAGGGAAACACGGTGCTAACACTTCATGTGATTCTGATTCTGTGCCTCTGTTTATACAACCAAGGATTGTCTTAGCTTTCTTTTGACTGCTGCCACAAACTGCTGACTCATGTTTAAGCGATCGTCCACTAGGACTCCCAAGTCTGATTATTAAAACTCGGTGGTGGTGAAACGAATCGTCTCAGAAGGAGATCACGGCTGGAGTTTTGAAACAATCGTCTCCTCCTTTGGCTGGAAGTTGGACTGAATGACCTTTGAGGTTCTCCTAAGATCTGCGATGATGTTGAGAAGGGACAGAAACTCCCTCTGGATTAGCCTAAATTCCACTCCAGGTAGAAATACCTGAATTTTCTGAGATTGTGACCTCACACATAATGTCCTTTTGCAGATGGCGGGTTCACCGTGATCTTCTGGAAGATGGCCATCATCCTACCCAGCCTTCCCAGGCCTTCTCCATATCCCGCTAAGTCTTAAGAAAAACCTGCCATCCTTGATTTGGCTCAGTGTCTCATTTTTCTCCCCTTGGCAAGTGCCATCGCTCCATCCTTTGGACCACTGTCGAAACATCTGGATGCCTTCTGGTGGACCTCCTGGCCACGTCTCCATCAGGGGGCAAATTTTTGCTAGGGCACAGCGTTCTTGGCCCCTTCTAAAAAAAAATTATCCTTTGAATCTGCAAGTTCCACAGAGACCTGTTGCAAAGGGCCATTCTTGGCAAGCGAGTGGGCAACCTCCCACCCAGATATGGCATGGATACATTTGTACACAAAAATGCTTTTCTTTTTTTGGGGAGTATGTGTGTTCATCGATGCATCGCAAACTGCCTTTGCACAGGGAAGGGTTTACTTAAAAACAAGGCAGGTTTGAAGTCCAAAAAAGCACAGCTCACAAGAGCCAAAATCAGAGGAGGGTTTCAGCAGGTTCTGACCAGTTCTGGAGAACCGGCTGCGGAAATTTTGAGTTGTTCGGAGAACCGGTAGTAAAAATTCTGACAGGCCCCGCCCCCATCTATTCTCTGCCTCCCGAGTCCCAGCTGATCGGGAGGAAATGGATATTTTGCAATAACCTTCCACTGGATTGGGGAGGGAATGGAGATTTTGCAGTAACCTTCCCCTGGAGTGGGGAGCGAATGGAGATTTTACAGTATCCTTCCTCTGCCACGCCTACTAAGCCATGCCCACCAAGCCACATCCATCAAGCCATGCCACGCCACGCCTACCAAGCCACGCCCACCAAGCCATGCCACGCCCACCAAGCCACGCCCACAGAACCGGTAGTAAAAAAAAATTGAAACCCACCACTGGCCAAAAATGGACTCCCTGGCATCTCTTATGGCCTCTGTGGCGATTGAACCAGTATGGGATCAAACTTTCAACTCTAAAGCTGCCTTTGGAAGTTGTGGGAGCTTCATCCCTGGAAGCTTTCAAGAAGAGACCGGACTGCCATCGGTCAGAAATGGTGTAAACTCTCCTGCTTGGGCAGCGGGCTGGACTAGATGACCTCCAAGGTCCCTTCCAATTGTTATTGTGTTCTGTTCTGAAGTGGTGAACAGAGAAAGAAAAATTGTCCAGGCCAGCAGGACCACGGCAATAAATCCACCGTCTCCCTCCTTCCCTCAATTTTTTTTTTAAATGTTCTCTCTGTCCACCGAGGGCCCCTCCCTCAACCCCATCTATTAACAAGTTTCTTTCTCGTGTTGCTTTATGTATGGCAAAGGTCCTCTTTATCTTCTCAGCTGCCACATTCTGATGCTGGTTTATGGACAGTTTTGTATCTTAATTTTGTTTCTTCTTCTTCTTTCTGTTTTTTTTCCCTCCCCTTTCTTTCTTTCTTTTTCTTTTTTTTTCTTCTGTTGCTAGCACCGTCACGTGGCCCTGGAGGAAGCCAATGAAGCAAGTATTTGAAATCTACCGTGGTCACCATTTGGAGGCGGGGACTGGACGAGTGTCCGGCGAAAGGCTGCGACTGCCCAGGACAAGTGCACCCACGCAGATCTACCTGGGAGTGAGTTCCGCGCTCGGTCACCAAAGCCGGGCTCTCCATGGGGCTCCATCTGGATTAAGACCTGGAGGAGTCCAAGGCTTTGGCCTTCAGCCACTTTCACTCTTGGAGAACTTCACAGCTAAGGAGAAGCTGGTGGAGTCATAAGCGGCGAGAGAGAGAGAGAGAGAGAGAATCCGAGGGCTCCTTTCCAAGTAAGTGATTGATAACAGGCACTGCCAAGGTCATTGGAACAATTGTACTTTTTATCTACTTCTGCGGTAATTCGTGGTCTCTCTAGCTAAGGATGAGGTGGGACGAGAACCGGTGGACGTTTTGCCTGCCAATCTCTCTGTTTTAGGTAGGCCGAGGTAGCCTAGAAGATCTGGGCTCCCGAATAGGTTGAACTTGAAGTTAAGAATTCTGGACAGTCCCCTTTTTCCGATTTGGTGAGATTTGGTGGCTTCGTTCGAAGCACCACTGGGTGAATTCGCCTTCTTCTTCCCCCACCATCTGGGCTGCTACTACTACTACCATCTTCTCCAACTAATCAGGACGGTGGACCTCCCTAGAGGAGGCCCCAGATCTTGAGGCTGTTTCCCATGGCGGGACCTGGAACGGTCTCACTTCCAACAACGGGGGGGAAAGGGAGGATTTGTTTAGAGAGAGCCCGGGTGCTAGGCTGAGACGCAGAGTTGGCACACCAGAAGCAGGATAGTAGTGTCTTTTGCTCCCTTGGGAGAGATAACACCCACCATCAATCTCCCCCACCCACCCCCCCAAAAAATATAGAAAGCGATTCCTACTCACATCTGGGCACTGCAAAAAAAGCAGATCGTGTGTTTTGAGACCTTTTGGAGAAGACGGCTTGCAAGAAATGGACGAGATCGGGAGGATGGCTTTCGTTGTGGTTTTTCTTTTTCATGCCATCACAAATTCCAGAGGCCAAAAAGAGAGGAAGCTCCTTTTTTAAGACAGAGAAAGTTCTTTGAGTCTCCCCAAGGAAGGGGAGGTTCTCCAGTCTGCTTTTGATCTTGGCTTCAGGATAGGATGACTCTCATCTATTCTTTTACTGGTCTGCAGTTCTTCCAATTTGCCCGTGAAATCCAGATTCCTTCAGAATAACTTGCCCATCGCAGTTATTCTTACTCTCTCGGGCATCAGAGACTCAAGAATTTCTGTGAGGTGGCTTTCTTACTTTCTGTTGGAATCTTATCCGTTTCTTCCAACTGACACGGGCCCGGTCAGTTTCAGCATGACTTGGCTGAAATCCTCTTCCTGAGATCTTCGCCTTTGATGTGGGATTGTCCGAAGGAAGATGGAGAATTTTTGGCTGGGTCCCTCTTGAATTCCATGCCACAGGCAGGGGGATATCCGTGGAACAGAGAGGACAATTTTTGGTGAGGACGGGCCTTCTTGTCCATTGTTCTAGACCAGGGGTGTCAAACTCATATCATCATGGCATCATCATGTGACGTATCAGGACTTCCCCCCCCCTTCGCTAAACCGGGCAGGGGAGGGGCCAGCATGTGATGCATCTGCCCTGCGGGCCACGAGTTTGATACCCCTGTTCTAGACTTATTCCCCTCAAGTGAGCCTGGATAGCTCAGCAGACAGAGCTCTGTAATTTAACACCAGCTGTCTGCAATTAAAGTAAGATCGAATCTCGCCAGGCTCAAGGTTGACTCAGCCTTCCATCCTTTCTAAGGTAGGTAAATTGAGGACCCAGTTTGTGGGGGCAATAAGCTGACTTTGTACAAATATACAAAAAGTATGAAGGCTATTGCTTATCGCACTGTAAGCCGCCCTGAGTCTCCGGAGAAGGGCGGCATATCAATCAAATTAAAAAAAGTTTTATTTATTTATTTATTTATTTATTTATTTATTTATTTATTTATTTATTTATTTATTTAATTTGTATATCGCCCTTCTTCCAGAAGGGACTCAGGGCGGTGAACAGCCAAAATTAAAAAACATACAAATGCAAAAGTTAAGATAATTAAAAGAATTAAATCACTGGCTACCCAATTTAAAATCCCAAATCCATAAAATTTAAAATCCCAATTAAAAACTGTTGAGGGCCACACCATCTCTTTGACCAAGCCAAGGGTGGTGGGCACTGCCTGTGATTTTCCAGATGTTGGACCGCCATCCTAGCATCCCTTCCAACCGATGGCACATCTGGACAACCCCTAACGCAAACCTTAACACGCACCAGAGTTGTTCTGCCTCTGCAGCTTCAGGCTGGCCTCGGAGAGACACTCTGCCTATGCTCAGGGGCACTCTGGCTCTCCAGCGACCACGATTCCATGCTTGAGCAGGCATTCCTCTGCAAACATGGCTCTGCTTGTCTTGCCGGCTGCCATTTCCCCTCCAGAGGAGGCTGGGTTTAAAACGCAGGAAATGCTTCCTTCCAGGAAAGCTGCCGGAGGGAAGACAATGCGAGGTGGGGGGGGAGAAAGTGCCCTCTTCCCCACGGGGAGGCGCATGCCAAAGGCGCCTTCACCTGGATGGGGAAAGGGCATTTGTGATTGTCGGTGTGTGTGTGTGGGTGTGTAAATATAGGAAGCGCACACCACTTCTGTTCTTTTCAAGGCCATCATCTTCCTCGCAAGCCGAGCTCCAGCAACTCAGCCTTGCTCCTTGAGAGGCTAGATTTCCAAGCGCCCAGATTTTAAGAAGGCTATCTTCAATGGGAGGAGGGCCAAAGGGGGGGTCATCTGGTCTTGGCTTTATTTATTTTTTTTTGACCTCTAAAGAGGCTGGGCGGTCTGGAGAGGAGGAGCGGGGTCGCTGGGCCAAGGCTGTCCTGCCAGGCGGAGGGCCGGGGAGTTTTCGCTGGGCCCAGAGTTTGCTTTCGATTCCAGCTGGGTTTTGGGCTGTCTGTTTTTTCCCCTCCTCCGGGCTGAGAAGCTCTTTTTGCTGGCTGGGAAGGAGGTTGGTGGGAGAGGGGAATCCCCCTTAGCCCTTGTCTTTGCATCCCAAAATCTGCCTTCTGTGTCAGCCAAAATTTTTGCACCAAGGTTTATTCGGCTAGCTAGAAGCCTTTCGGGGGGGAGGGCGGGCAGAGAAGTGAGCAAGATCCTTGCCCGGGGATGAGCAAAGGCTGAAGGGGGGCAGCGGCAGGCATCCGGCGTCTTCGAGAAGCGTTTGGATGACCTTTAGAGGCTCCCGTCCCGTGGCTTCCAGGCGGCAGAGGGAGGAAAACGAAATTCATGATCTTCTCCCAGCCCCGGAAGGGATGGGGGGTTTTCCTGAGCATCGTGCTTTTTTCAGTGTGTGTGTGTGTGTGTGTGTGTGTGAAAAAAAGGGGGAAACCTCTGCTGCGTGTTCCCCCTTAAGTCGGCAGGGCAGAAGACGAAATGACACCCCCCCCCCCCAATTTTCTGAATTGCTGGTTTAAGCCTGCAGCGCAGCGTTCCTGATTTCTCCGTTGGTGTGATAAGAGTTAATCCAGAATGCCAGAGCCGGTTTGGTGATTGTGTGTCTGTGCGGTCTGTGTTTTGTCCCCCCCCTCTCTCTTTCTCTCTCTCTCTCTCTCTCTCTCTCTCTCTCAGGATATTCCTTCCTTCCTTCCTTCCTTCCTTCCTTCCCTCTCCCTCCCTCCCTCCCTCTATCATCTTCCTTCCTTCCCTGTCATCTTCCTCTCTCCCTCCCTCTTTCCTTCTTTCTTTATTCTCATTCCTTCCTTCCCTTCCCTTCCCTTCCCTTCCCTTCCCTTCCCTTCCCTTCCCTTCCCTTCCCTTCCCTTCCTTTCCTTCCTTCCTTCCTTCCTTCCTTCCTTCCCTGTCATCTTCCTCTCTCCCTCCCTCCTTCCTTCTTTCCTTATTCTCATCTCTTTCCTTCCTTCCCTTCCCTTCCCTTCCCTTCCTTTCCTTTCCTTCCTTCCTTCCCTGTCATCTTCCTCCCTCCCTCCTTCCTTCTTTCCTTATTCTCATCTCTTTCCTTCCTTCCCTTCCCTTCCCTTCCCTTCCTTTCCTTTCCTTCCTTCCCTGTCATCTTCCTCCCTCCCTCCTTCCTTCTTTCCTTATTCTCATCTCCTTCCTTCCTTCCCTTCCCTTCCCTTCCCTTCCCTTCCCTTCCCTTCCCTTCCCTTTCCTTTCCTTTCCTTTCCTTTCCTTTCCTTTCCTTTCCTTTCCTTTCCTTTCTTTTCCTTCCTTCCTTCCTTCCCTGTCATCTTCCTCCCTCCCTCCCTCCCTCCCTCTAACGTTTATTCAATCCGAAAAAGAACCCAGCAAGGTTTCAGAAAACCTTGGGAAGAGCCTGGGGTGAAGAGTCGGCCTTTCCCGCAGCTCGGCTCCGCGGGAGAAACCTCTCATGCTACCCGCGCCTTGCCTTCCCCTGAGCCAAAGGCGTGGGACTACAATGCCCATCTTGACTTGTCCAGCTGTTGGCAGGGCGTGATGGGAGCTGTGTCCCAACCCCCCATGGAGGCAACCGAAAGGGGAAGTTAGCCACCAAGTGACAGAAAGCGAGCGGCCAAGCGTGCGTGGTTAGCGGTTAGGGTTTTATTTTCCTGCGTGGGAAAAATCCCCAACAGACGGGGCAAAATTCTTCCTTCACCCGATCTTACCCCGAGCCCCAAACGCACCGTCACGCGTTGTTTTTTTTGTTATCAGTCTCTATTCCAATCCAGGTAACGCTCGGTTTAAAGATTGATTGCAGCTGGGAAGTGGCTCCGTGGAGTCAATCGGGGGGTTCCATCCACGGAGGGGAATCCGCGTGGGGTCTCGGAGCGCAGGGAAGGGGACCCTCCCCCCCCCAGAGCCCGCAGCGGCCTTATCCTTGGCTCTCTGGGGCGCTTGCCAGCCAGAACTCCGCAGCCTCTCAGCCTCTTCTGCGTGGAGAGACCGGTGCGCCCCGTCGGGGCTCTGATTCCGGGGGGGGGACCCTGCCTCCCTCCCCTGGAATTGGGGGGCAGGAACAAGAAGGCGGAGGCCGCGATTCCCTGTTGGGTGCCTGGTCGCTGGGGGTGGCGGTGTGGGGGAGGGAGTGTGGGGTGGAGGGGTGGACTCTGGCCAAGCCCGCCCCCCCCCGGGGGCCAGCGAAGACCCGAGCCCTCTCAATGCCCTCCTTCCCCGACGGAGAGGGAGGGGATGGGGGGGTTCCTAAGCGTCCCCGCCCGCACGAGAACGGTTTGCGGAGGCGCAGCGCCGCACACGTCCCCGCGGCTATAAAGGAGGCCGCTGCCCGTTGCCCCCCAGTCTCTTGGCCGCCGCTCGTCGGGGCACCCGCAGCACCTCAGCGCCTTCCCGCCGCCGCCCCCCTTCCCTCCCTCTCCCTCTTTCCCCCCCACCTACCCACCCACCCCCAAAACTCCCCAAGGGGAGAGTTCCCAGGCGCTGCCCCCGGTCTCTCTCTCTCTCTCTCTCTCTCTCTCTCTCTTCCTTCCTCGCAGGCCCGCAAAGGTGATGGATTATTCGTACGATGAAGATCTGGACGAGCTGTGTCCCGTTTGCGGGGATAAAGTCTCGGGGTACCACTACGGGCTGCTGACCTGCGAAAGTTGCAAGGTAGGGATGCCGAGATGGGGAGGTGGGCGCGCAGGGGAGGCTCGAACCGGCGAAGCCCCCCCAGCAACGCGACCCGAGGCCTGCGGGGAAACAGCGCGCCTTGCCGCCGGGCCCGACTTAGCATCTCCGGGGAGAGACCGTCCCCCACAACGCCGCCGCCGCCGGAATTATCATAATTAATGTTGGCCACGAAAACGGGGAGGAGGGTCGCGGATAACCCGGCGGCGGCGCGCCCCACAACTGACTTGCCTTTCGGGGCTCCGGCGGCTCTTGCGCTCCGGGACCCCGGAGGAGAAGACGGGGTTTTTTTGGGGGGTGGGGTGGGGGGTCTCCACCAGCTCTCCCACCCACCCACCCACCCACCCCCTCCGGACGGGAGAGAAGGGAGCCCGGGATCCAGGCGCAGCTCCGGATTCGTTTAACCGCTCGGATCTGCTCAGAGTTTTTCCCTTCTTGACGGCAAGGAATCATCATCATCATCATCATTTATTTATTTATTTTAATTTGATTTATATGCCGCCCTTCTCCGGAGACTCAGGGCGGCTTAGAGTGCGTTAATATTAATATTAATATTATAATTAATTATTCATTAATATTAATAATCGCCTTTCGTTGGTGCAGGCTTCGGGTTTTTTGTTTTTTTTAAAAATATATATATAATTTTGTGGCTTTGGCGATTCCAATTCTTGGAAGGAGGCAGAGAGGTTGCAGCCCTGAGCAGCCAAAACCTGCGCCCACCCCCCTCAATCTCGGTATGTTTTGTTTTTAAAAAAAAAAAAAAAAATTAAACCAGAGGTTTTAACAGCTGGGTCGAAGCGAAACCCCGGCGCGATCGCCTCTGCAGGGAATTATTTTCCCCCCTCCTTATTTTATTTTTTACGTCCCCTTTAGGATTCATTTAATGGCGATTCTGTGCCTGCGCGCTAAATTCAGCCTTTGGCGATCCTTTCGCGCTCCAGGATCCCGCGCCAACCCAGAATCTGGAGATTCGGTTCAGAATTCCGTTTGCTTGAACCGAAAATTGGGCGAAGGCGCAAATTTTGAGTGCCCCCCCCCAAAAAAAACGAATTCGGCTTCTTCTCTTTGGGTTTTTATTTTTATTTTTCAAAACCGGGCGTCAATCCCTCCAGGCACCCGCCCGCGGGGAAAAAAAAACACGTTCCAACGCTTTGGAGACCCAGCTGTTAAAAATGAGGGGGAGGGGGGCTTTTTTTCCCCCTCCCGGGTCAGTTAAGAAGTAGCCTTCTTAATTCGGTGTCACTCCGGCCTTCTTTTCTTTGACTCTCTGCCGCTCGGTTCCGAAAGATTTCCTTTTGGGAGAGAAAAGGAAGTTGAAAAGTCGAACGGTTGAAAAAGAAACCGAAGGGGAGAAAAAAAAAAGGAGAAAGAGAAAAAGAAAGAAAGAGAGAAAGATTTGGGAAGAAACGAAGGGAGAATCTGCTAGAATCAAACTCCTACGGTTTTCCATCGGCAGCTGGAAAGGAAGGCATGCCAAGAACGCGGAAGGGAATTGTGCCAGGTTTATATATATATATATAAAATATATATATATATATTTTTGCGGGGAAGGGGGCAGTTCAAACCCCGCGAGTTTGATTTCGCCCACAACGAAATCGGTCCGGATTTCAGGGACAGGGAGATGGTCTTTTTTTTCTGGATTGGCAATTTTTTTCTAAAATATTTTGAGATGGGAAATAAAAAAAGGAGCGAAATGGCGCCCCTTGGTTTTAGAAACGAAAGCGAGCCGAAGGTGGGCAGGGGGCCGCTTTCTGGGATCCCGTGGCGCGTCCCCCTTCCCGGCCTCGTCCCTCGGAGGGTCGCGGGCCGGTCGGTTGCTGGAACGCGGCTCTCCGAGGGCTGAATTGGGGCTCTGGGGGTGGGGGTGGGTGGGGGGCGGCCTCCTTTGGGTGTTTTCAGGGGGATTTTGATTTTGGGGGGGGGCGGCGAATGGGGAAAAATTCTTCCCCTTTCTAGTTTAATCCCTGATCGAGGGGGGTTTAATTGGATTGATTTCTTCGGGGGTGGGGTGGGGTGAAGGAGAAGAAATGGCCACGTCCTTCTCTCAAGCCCCCCCGCCCCCTTTTTTAAAGACGGGAACTGTCCCCGTAAAAACGCCGCCCCTGAACATCTTCATTTTAAGAAGATGAAGCTATTTAAAGAAATAGCTTCCCCCCCCCCCCTGGATATTTTTTCGATGATTTTGGGACGGTTGATTCTCCAGCCGGGAGGGGCGAGAAAATGGTTGAGCCGGGCCCGGGAAAAGACCCTCGGCCCTTTTGCCTTGGATTTGAGGGGTGGGCGAGGGAAAGGAGGGAGGGAAAAATTGTGTTTAGTTTTTTTTTTTTTTTGCAATGCACAAGAAATTAGAATAAAATTAGAATTCTAAAGAATTCGATTCTAAATCTAGAGGCGGGGTCGTATTAAAATAGGAATTCTCGTGTTAGTATCAATCGATCAGTTTATTATTCGTGCGTGGAATCTCGTTTCGAGTCGTATTTCAGTCAGGACCCTCGTATGGATAGCTATAAGATTATGTTAAACAATTATAATTATTAACAAACCATTATGATCGCCTCCTGCTCAACCGCTTCCTTCTACGCTTAAGCCCATTTCACGGATGGGCACTGAGGCCAGAGGTACCGACTAAGAATGAAAGGCAGGGAGTGGCGACCCTCGTCCCCTCTCGGGGAGGGGGGGGCTCATACTTAGTTACTCTTCCACGTTAACCTACCTTACAAGGCTGGGGTGAGGATCAATTGAGGAGCGAAGGTCAGGCTGGCCTAAGTAATTTCTATAAAAATGTCCTGTGTTAAAAATGGTGTAAAATTTGGTGTCTTTGAGGACGTATCCAAAAATTGGGGGATAATTTTTTTTAAAGCCAAATTTAAGCCAGTTTTATGATTCTTCGCCAGGAGGAATTGTATCCAGAGGCCCGATTCACCGTCCGTGGCTGTGTTCCCCACGCCAGCAAACTTTCTAATAGATAGATAGATAGATAGATAGATAGATAGATAGATAGATAGATAGATAGATAGATATAGATATATAGATATCTTGTATTCGTGTGAACATCATATAAAATTGTGTGTGTGTGTGTGTGTGTACAGTTAATATTTCGGGTTTCTTCCCGTGTAATTGTGAACATATCCCTAAAAGGATTACACGGGAATTACACGGGAAGAAACTGTGTAATTATATATATATATATAGAATTATATATATATATATATATATATATATATATATAGAGAGAGAGAGAGAGAGAGAGAGAGAGAGAGAGAGAGAGAGAGAGAGAGAGAGAGAGAAAGAAAATTATATATATATAATTTTATATGATGTTCATACGAATGCAAGATCAACACCGAAACGACTCCCGTGGGAGAAGCGATTCGGGTTGGGTGCGTTTTGTTTGTTTGGGGCGAGTTAGGGGTTAATTCCATCCCACAGTGGATGGAATTGGGGGGGCAGATCCCCCTCTGGACCCCCAGGGCTGTCTTAACGCATGGGCCTGATGGGCCCCACGAGCATAGAGACCCCATACCAACCCCGATTTTGCTGGAAGCGCCAATAAAATAAAATATATGTTTAATTTTATCGACCGTTTACATTTTTTTTTTTTTATTCCTGTGGGTAGTTGTGGTAGGGGGCTCCCAGTAGGCCGCTTTGCCCCGGAGTGGTGGTGGGCATAATGCTGTTAAGAGGGCCCTGTCCGGACCCTCCGCTGCTGAGCCAGCTCCCAGAACCCTCCAACCGGGACAGGCCAGCGTGGATTCTGGGATCGGAGTCCCCCACGCGCGCCTAGGGATAGTTTTCCGCGCCCTTTCCTCTCTCTCAAGCCCTCCTCTCTCTTTCTCTCTCTCCTCGCCCAAGGGCTTCTTCAAGAGGACGGTGCAGAACAACAAACATTACACGTGTACCGAGAGTCAGAATTGCAAGATCGACAAGACCCAACGGAAGAGGTGCCCGTACTGCCGTTTTCAGAAGTGCCTGGCCGTCGGGATGCGGCTGGAAGGTGAGCGCTCTTGGTTTGGCTTGGGGGTGGGGTGTGTGCAAGTGGTGGGTTTCAAATTTTTTTTACTACCGGTTCTGTGGGGGTGTGGCTTGGTGGGGGTAGCAGGGGGAAGGATACTGTAAAATCTCCATTCCCTCCCCAATCCAGGGTAAGGATACTGCAAAATCCCCATTTCTTCCCGATCAGCTGGGACTCAACTGGGAGGCAGAGAATAGATGGGGGGCAGGGCCAGTCAGAATTTTTTACTACCGGTTCACCGAACGACTCAAAATTTCTGCTACCGGTTCTCCAGAACTGGTCAGAACCTGCTGAAACCCACCTCTGGGTGGTGTGGGAGGTCTTGCACGTCGGAAGGGCCTTTGGTGAAGGTCCAGAGGGAAAGAGGGAGAAGCCCCTCTAAGTTTTGCCCCATCCCACCACTGGGGTGGGATTCCCACACCCCTCTCCTTCCTCGGGTGGGCACAGCAATTCAGCTGCTCCGGCGGCCAAGCGGCCTTGGGAAGAAGCAGAGAAAACGAAAGTGTTTCACGAGAGAGAGTTAAAGTGGGGAGGGGGGCGGGAGTAAGACAGGGAATCTAGCCGGGCCTTCTCCCCTGCATTCCCACCAGGGTCCCCCCCCAATTCTTTGGGGACGGGTCCGGAGGTGAAGGGAAGGCGCCCATGTTTCGAAAAACACCCGGTTTGCAGAGAGCGCGCCCCGCTCCCGTCAAAAGCCGCCCGTGTTTTTTCCCTGCGCGCGTGTCCCACCCCCACTTTCCCCCCCTCCTCCCGTAACGAACAGCCCCTCCCTCTCTTGCCCGGGCTGCTTGCTTGGAAAAGGGGGCGCGTCTCTCTCTCTTTCTCTCTCTCTTTTTTGGGGGGGAAAGCAGACAGTAAGAAAGGGAAATGTGAATTGCGCTCCCCCCCGCCCCACGCGGGACGAGTTTCCCCGCGGTTCGGGGTTGGTCCACCCTCCTTTCTGCCTTTTTTTTAGAGCCCCCTCCTCCACCTTCCGAGACTGCCAATAAAACGGGGCAGCTTTCTTTGAACCCCGAAAACCATTCGCGCGGACTCCAATCCAAACCAGTTCACAGCTCCTTTGGAGAACGCGGCTAGGAAGCTTGGAACAACGTACCACTCGGGGGGGGGGAGGCTGCGGCGGGGGGGGGACCCCCTCCCACCCCCCTCTCACCCCCCACGCTACGAAGCAGCTCAGGGAAGCGCCTGGTCGTGTGAACGCGAGCCTTGGAAAGCGGATTAGAGTCAGGGTTGTGTTGTCCCGGGAAGGGAAAAGGGAGCGAGCTGCCCCCCCCACACCCACCCACCCACCACCAGATCGGTTGCCTTGACCCGGTTTGCAGGAGGGAGAGAGAGAGAGCGCCTTGCGCCCTTCACCTGCGCGGGGGAGGAGGACGAGCGGTGGAAGGGAAAGGATGGGTGGGCAGCCAAAGTTTGGCCGGGACTCTCTCTCTCTTTTTTTTTAAAATTTGATTTATATGCCGCCCTTCTACGAAGACTCAGGGCGGCTTACAAGGCGTTAAGCAATAGCCTTCATCCTTTTGTATATTTTATACAAAATATTTGTATTATATGTATTTTATTTGGCTGTTCACCGCCCTGAGTCCTTCGGGAGTAGGGCGGTATACAAATTCAATTAATAATAATAATAATAATAATAATAATAATAATAATAATAATAACAACAACAACAACAACAACAACAATAATAATAATAATATACAAAGTCAGCTTATTGCCCCCACAAAAAGGGTCCTCATTTTATCTACCTTAGAAAGGATGGAAGGCTGAGTCAACCTTGAGCCTGGGGAGATTCGAACTTGCAGTAATTGCAGGCAGCTGGAGTTAAATTACAATGCTATCAGTCTGCTGAGCTATCCAGGCTCTTCCTCCGGGCCGTCGCTTCCTCCCCCCCCTTTTTTTCCTTCCTTCCCTGCCCTGCTTGGGAAGCCCCTCTTTAAATAGACGGGGCCTCCCTTGCCTTTCCTCATTCCCCCCACACCTTCCAGGCTCTCTCTCTGCCCCCTCCGCTCCTTCCCCACCCCCACCCCTGGCCCTGTGCTATTTCTGATCTTCACGGATCTGTTTTGGGGGGGGGGAGAGGGAAAGCAGGAGAGGCCTGCGCGAAGACGCCTGCAGAATCCCCTCGTTGGGGGCGAGTAAAGCCACCTCCGTTGCAGCCCCCCCTCTGCAAGGCAGCTGAGGCCTTGAGAACAGCTCTGGGGAGGGGACGGGTAAGGTGGGGTGGGGGTCTCGCAGGAAGGACACGCGAGGCAGCCCCGACAGGCACCTACCACGGGGCGACAACTGGGGAAACCAAGAGGCTGCCAAACGCCCGCGCTATTTTATTTTAATTTTTATTAGTTTGATTTATATGCCGCCCTTCTCCGGAGACAATGCATTAAGCAATAGCCTTCATACTTTTGTATATACCTGCTTAGTAGGGCTTTTTAGGCCCCCCCAAGCGGTGTTCTTTTTTATACAAAGTCAGCTTATTGCCCCCACAATCCGGGTCCTCATTTTACCTACCTCGGAAGGATGGAAGGCTGAGCCAACCTTGAGCCTGGGGAGATTTGAACTCGCAGTAATTGCAGGCAGCTGGCAGCTAAGTGCTACTTTAACAGCAGCAGTTTAGTCTGCTGTGACACCAAGGCTCCTATTCTGTTCTGTTCTGTTCTGTTCTGTTCTGTTCTGTTCTGTTCTGTTCTGTTCTGTTCTTTTCTATTCCATTCCATTCCATTCCATTCCATTCCAAATCTTATTCTAATCTATTCTATTCTATTCTATTCTATTCTATTCTATTCTATTCTATTCTATTCTATTCTATTCTATTCTATTCTATTAACAGTAGTTTAGTCCGCTGCACCACCAGGCTCCTTTCTACCATCCCACATTCTGCCCTCCATCCTTTGGATGCCACTAGACGCCGGGGGTGGGGGGGTGGGGGGCTTCTCTCATGTCCACGCGGGTGGAGAAGTGTGGTGGTGGTGGTAATGCCGGGCAAGTGAGGGTCTCCTCCGCCTTCAAACCCACCCACTCACCCACCCACCCCGACGCCTCGTTTCCTTGCAGCTGTGCGCGCCGACCGTATGCGCGGGGGCAGGAATAAATTCGGCCCGATGTACAAGCGCGACCGGGCGTTGAAGCAACAGAAGAAAGCCCTGTTCCGAGCCAACGGCTTCAAGCTGGAGACGGTGCCGCCGCCGGGACCCCCGCCGCCGCTGTCTCTGCCGCTGCCGCCGCCCCCCATCGTCTCTCCAGTGCAGGCGGCGGACTACGGGGGCCTGCCACCTTCCCTGCACGGCCTGGCCCACCACCAGCACCCGGCTGGCATGCCCAAGGCTCTGCCACCTGCCAGCGCCACTGCCATGACTCCCATCGATTACGAGCGCAGCCCTTACGGGACCCCCGCGCTGGCCGCCCCCGGGCCGGTGGGCCCCGGACCCCTTTCGGGCTATCACTACCCACCTTTCGCCAGCCGGGCGATCAAATCCGAGTTCCCGGAGCCTTACGCCGCCCACCCCCACGAGGCCGCCCCGGCGTACCCCTTCCCGGAGCCTTATCTGGGCATCGGGGGCGCAGGAGGGTCTCCGGCGATGGCGCTGGACGTGCCCGAGGTGATGCTGAAGCTGCTGCAGCTGGAGCCCGAAGAGGAGCAGCTGAAGGACCGCATCCTGACCTGCCTGCAGCAGGAGCAGAACAGAGGGAGGCAGGAGAAGCTGACTACCTTCGGGCTGCTGTGCAAGATGGCAGACCAGACCCTCTTCGCCATCGTGGAGTGGGCACGCAGCTGCATCTTCTTCAAAGAACTGGAGGTGAGAAAGCGCCCCCCCCGCTGGAAAGGGGGAGGGGAGGGGGGTGGGTGGGGGAGACACTCTGGTCCCAAAAATCAGCACTGCTGGACTCCGGAGGGAACTTTCCCCTGGTGTTTTAGCAGCCAGGAAGCCCATAGTCCACAGCCACACTGCTTGGCGGAGCATGGGGCTTCCTGGGGAGAGCCCTTGGCTGTGATGCCAGTGCTGAGAGGTCAAACTGGGACGTTAAACTGGGACCATTACTGACGCAGCTCAGTTTTCTTTCTAAACCATTCAAAAGATGCTTTTTTCCCCCTGGCATTTCCCAGGCCGGGAAGCCCATCGTCCACAGCCTCACTGCTTGGGGGAGCATGGGGCTTCCTGGGCAGAGCCCTTGGCTGTGATGCCAGTGCTGAGAGGTCAAACTGGGACATTAAACTGGGACCATTACCGACACAGCTCAGTTTTCTTTCTAAACCATTCAAAAGACATTTTTTCCCCCCTGGCGTTTCCCAGGCCAGGAAGCCCATCGTCCACAGCCTCACTGCTTGGGGGAGCATGGGGCTTCCTGAGCAGAGCCCTTGGCTGTGATGCCAGTGCTGGGAGGTTGAACTGGGACCGTTACTGGTGCGGCTGGGTTTCCTTTCTTAAGGCAGCCTCAGGAGAAGACATCTGGGGTACCAGGGTGCCCGTTTCCTCTGGCGTGCCTCTGTTTCCCCGTGGGTGAAAGGGAAAGTTTACAGGGTGTGTGTGTGCTTTGTGTGACCAGCTGGTACCCAGGTTTTTTTTTAATTAGATTTATATGCCGCCCTTCTCCGGAGACTCAGGGCGGCTTACAAGGCGTTAAGCAATAGCCTTCATACTTTTGTATATTTATACAAAGTCAGCTTTTCTTTCTTTCTTTCTTTCTTTCTTTCTTTCTTTCTTTCTTTCTTTCTTTCTTTCTTTCTTTCTTTCCTTCCTTCCTTCCTTCCTTCTTTCCTTCTTTTTCTTTCTCTTTCTTTTCTTTTTTTTAAAATTTGATTTATATGCCGCCCTTCTCCGGAGACTCAGGGCGACTTACAAGGCGTTAAGCAATAGCCTTCATCCTTTTGTATATTTATACAAAGTCAGCTTATTGCCCCCACAAACTGGGTCCTCATTTTACCTACCTTAGAAAGGATGGAAGGCTGAGTCAACCTTGAGCCTGGCGAGATTCGAACCTGCAGTAATTGCAGGCAGCTGGTCTTAATAACCAGCTTAATAACAGGGTGCCTTAGACCACTGTACTACCAAGGTTTGATATGCCGAGCCAACACTTGATGCCTAGTTGATGGGGAGCTGTGGTGGGTGGGTGGGTGGGTGGAGGGGGCATTTCTTGAGCTCAGAAGTTGTGGCTGGGGAGGGGGGTCCGGTCCAGCCTTGGGGACGGGGTCTCCCCCAGGAAGACAACTCAAGGACAGGGTCTGGAGAGACCCAGCAGGGACCTCCAGATGTTCGCCACACACCTGGAGGAGGACGGCTGGAGAGAGTTGGCTCTCTCTCTCTCTCCTAGCTGCTTTGCTGTAAGGCAGGAAAAGGAAGCTGAACTCTTGTGTCTCTGTGTGTGTTTGTGTGTTTGTGTGTGTTTGCGTGTGATGACAAGACTGTGCGGCTCCAGGAGAGGCTGACAGGTCCAAGGAGAGAGGTCTCAGCCTGCCAAATTGTGTCCAACGCGTCTGCCTATCTAAGCAGAAGAGGAGGAAGGGGCTGGGAATTCAGGTTGGCCATGGGGACACACACAAGACCCGTCTCCTCCTTTTTTGTCTGCATCCCTTTCCCTGTTTGGAGGTAGACTGTGCCTGTGCCTGGAGGTTTCATTGGGCTAACAGGCCACTGGAGTTTGCTTGTCACCGATTGTGCTCCCAGCCTTCAAACTCTGTCCCTTCGTGTAAAAGGCACAATTTTGGTTGACACAATTTTGGTTTGCAGGGCCCTTGAAATCCTTCTTTCCTTCCTTCCTTCCTTCCTTCCTTCCTTCCTTCCTTCCTTCCTTCCTTCGTTCCTCCCAGTCCCATCTTCTTCCTTCCCTCCCCATCTTTCTTTCTTTCTTTCTTTCTTTCTTTTTCTTCTTTCTTTTATGTTTTCGTTTCATTTCTTTGCTTTCCCCTGTAATTTCCTGTTAAAAACTTTTAATAGGAAATTTAAAAATAAAAAAGTTTTTACACCATTTTTCCTTCCTCCCTCCCTCCCTCCCTCATTCCTTCCTTTCCTCACTTCCTACCTTCCTTCCCTCCCTCCCTCCGTCCCTCACACCAGTTCCTTCCTTCCTTTTCCCCACATTTCCTTCTTCCCTCCCTCCTTCTCTCCTTTTTCCTTCCTTCCTTGCTCCCTCCCTCCCTTTTTCTTCCTCCCTCCCTCCCTTCTTTCCTTCCTTCCTTCCTCCCAGTCCCATCTTTTTCCTTTCCTCCCCATCTTTCTTTCTTTCTTTCTTTCTTTCTTTCTTTCTTTCTTTCTTTCTTTCTTTCTTTCTTTCTTTCTTTCTTGTTTTCATTTCATTTCTTTGCTTTCCCCTGTAATTTCCTGTTAAAAGCTTTTAACAGGAAATTTAAAAACTAAAAAAGCTTTTACACCTTCCTCCCTCCTTCCCTCCCTCTCTCCCTAATTCCTTCCTTTCCTCACTTCTTACCTTCCTTCCTTCCCTCCCTCCATCCCTCCCACCATTTCCTTCCTTCCTTTCTCCCATATATCCCTCCCTCCCTCCCTTTCTTTTCCTTCCTCCCTCCCTCCCTTCCTTCCTCCCTCCCTCCCTTCCTTCCTCCCTTCCTTCCTCCCTCCCTCCCTCCCTCCCTTCCTTCCTCCCTTCCTCCCTAATTCCTTCCTTTTCTCACTTCTTACCTTCCTTCCTTCCCTCCCTCCATCCCTCCCACCATTTCCTTCCTTCCTTTCTCCCATATATCCCTCCCTCCCTCCCTTCCTTTTCCTTCCTCCCTTCCTCCCTCTCTCCCTCCCTCCCTCCCTTCCTCCCTTCCTCCCTAATTCCTTCCTTTTCTCACTTCTTACCTTCCTTCCTTCCCTCCCTCCGTCCCTCACACCTTCCTTTCTTTCTCCCATATATCCCTCCCTCCCTCCCTTCCTTCCTTCCTCCCTAATTCCTTCCTTTTCTCACTTCTTACCTTCCTTCCTTCCCTCCCTCCGTCCCTCACACCTTCCTTTCTTTCTCCCATATATCCCTCCCTCCCTCCCTTCCTCCCTTCCTCCCTAATTCCTTCCTTTTCTCACTTCTTACCTTCCTTCCTTCCCTCCCTCCGTCCCTCACACCTTCCTTTCTTTCTCCCATATATCCCTCCCTCCCTCCCTCCCTTCCTTCCTTCCTCCCTCCCTCCCTTCCTCCCTCCCTCCCTCCCTCCCTCCCCAAAAGTTTTGCAACCCCAGATCCCTTCTGTTTGGTTTCCCTATCCCCGCAATGCCTTCCTCACTCAAAATTCCTGCTTGGGGGGGGGCACATTTTGGTGCAAGAAAAGCCCCTTGTGCTTTTCTGCGCATCCTGATGCCAAAACGGCAAACGTGGCTGGGGCCGGGCATTCTCCCCAACCGGAGCGCATTTTTGTGCCTCCCTGATTGGCATTCATTCCGCCAGAAGGATGAGCCAAGTGGTGAGCTCCCAACAGCTGTGTGGGGTGTCTTCTCTGTGCTTGTGTGTGTGTGTGTTTGTGTGTGTGTGGGGGGGAGGATTCAGCTCCAACACCTGTTTTCAAGGTCACCATTCATTCCTCCAACTTTGAAGCAGGATCAAAAAAACCAACAACACACAAGAAAGAAATGGCTTCGGCAGAGGGATAATATCCCTAAGTAAGTTTATTATGACTTTAGCCGTTGCCGATTTCCAAGGGTTTATGCTAATGTGGTGTTTTGTTAGCTTCCCCAGAGTGTCTGGTGGGCGAGTGGGTGGGTGGGTGGGAGCCACGAACGGAAACCCTCACAATCACAGCAAGGTGGTCGCAAGGAACAAGAATGGCCATCAGGGGGGGTTTTTTAAATGCTGACTGCCCTTTCTTTCTTTCTTTCTTTCTTTCTTTCTTTCTTTCTTTCTTTCTTTCTTTCTTTCTTCCTTTCTTTTCTTTTCTTTTTTTCCTTCCTTCTTTCTTTCTTCTTTCTTTCTTTCTTTCTTTCTTTCTTTCTTCCTTCCTTCCTTCCTTTCTTTTCTTTTCTTTTTTCTTTCTTTCCTTCCTAAGTTTATTAACCCACTTTGAAACATCCTCTGCCCACCCAAAATTTCTGTTGGCAAGTGTTGCATTGCCCTTGAAATCCATCCATCCTCCCTCCCTCCCTCATTCCTTCTTTCCCTTGATCCTTCCCTCTTCTCCCTTCCTTCCTTCCTTCCTTCCCCTTTCTTTCTTTCTTTCTTTCTTTCTTTCTTTCTTTCTTTCTTTCTTTCTTTCTTTTGTTTATTAACATGCTTTGAAACATCCTCTGCCCACCCAAAATTTCTGTTGGCAAGTGTTGCATTGCCCTTGAAATCCATCCATCCTCCCTCCCTCCCTCATTCCTTCTTTCCCTTGATCCTTCCCTCTTCTCCCTTCCTTCCTTCCTTCCTTCCTTCCCCTTTCTTTCTTTCTTTCTTTCTTTCTTTCTTTCTTTCTTTCTTTCTTTCTTTTGTTTATTAACATGCTTTGAAACATCCTCTGCCCACCCAAAATTTCTGTTGGCAAGTGTTGTCTTTGAAATCCATCCATCCATCCTTCCTTCCTTCTTTCTTTCCTTCCTTCCTCCCTTCCCCCTCTCTTTCTCTCTCTCTCTCTCTCTCTCTCTTTTTCTTTTCTTTCTTTCCTAAGCTTATTAACCCACTTTGAAACATTTTCTGCCCACCCAAAATTTCTGTTGGCAAGTGTTACATTGCCCTTGAAATCCTTCCTTCCTTAATTCCTTCCTTCCTTCCTTCCTTCCTTCCTTCCTTCCTTCCTTCCTTCCTTCCTTCCTTCCTCCCTCCCTCCCTCCCTCTCTTCCTTCCTTTTTCCTTCCATTTCCATTTCCATTTCCATCTCCTTCCTTCCTTCCTTCCTTCCTTCCTTCCTTCCTTCCTTCCGTCCGTCCTTCCTTCCCTAAGTTTATGAACCCCTTTGAAACATCCTCTGCCCACCCAAAATTGGTGGGTGCCAGAGTGGGGAGGGGTGGGCTGGTGGGGGGAGGAAGGCTGTGCAGTTTCAAAAACCAGAAAATCAACTTCGCAATTTGTCTCGCAGTGGCAAGAATGAAGGGGTCGGTTTTTGCATGAACGGTTGCAAGGATGAAAAATGGATAGTCGGATTATTCTTATTCTTATTTTTATTTAAAAATAACCATGGGATCAAGATTGTTCCCCCTGGTTTCTAAAGGCAGTCCTTGACTTACACCTGATTCATCCAGTGATCCATTTTGAAGTTACAAAATAACGTGACTTACAACCGATCCTCACACTTATGACCACTGCAGAATCTGCACAATTGCGCGATCAGCATCCGAACACTTGGCAACCAGTATGTCTTTACGACGGTTGCAACATCCTGGGGGGTGTCACCTAATGAGCATTTACGACTTTCCCAGCCGGTTTTCCAACAAGTAATATCAACGAGGGAATTTTGTTTCATTTAATGACCACAAGATTCGCTTAAGCAACCGCTTTGCTTTCACAAACTGCGGCAGAGAAGGTTGCAAACTCAGGCGTGGTCTCGTTTAATAACTGGCCTTGACCAGTAACAAAAATTCTGGTGCCAGTTCTGGCCATAAGCCGAGGAATAAGCTGTACTGCATAGACCAGGGATCTGCAGCTTTAAACACTCAAAAGGACCCGTTTCCCACAGAAAAGAAAACACCGGGAGCCACAAAAACCCTTCCCGTGCCTGACTATTTCTCGAGCCGCAAAACTAGCATATGTAGTTGAATTAAACGTTCTGTTTTCTTCTGAAACTTTTCTTTTCTTGAATTTATCCATGGTTGGCCTATCGGGGGTTGAAAAGCTCAATAAATTGCGTGCTGGCGGGTGTCGCACATTGGCGGTTGTGACGCATAGTTTGAGTGACGGGGAGCCGCAGCAGAGGGGTAAAAGAGCCACATGCGGCTCCATGGCCGCAGGTTGCTGACCCCTGGCATAGACAAACAAGCCATCTTAACTTTGTCTCTTTAGAGTTGTTGAAAGGTAGGATGATTTTTCTGCTAACGTGCCATTGATGGGGAGTGGAGATTTGAACATTCCTGAGCTGGGAAGCCCAGGAAAAAAACAACAGATCTTGAACAGATATTTGGCATAAAATAAGATTTGCATCTCCTTGTTGAGTGATGACGAAGTGTGGCTTTTGTGTCTTCCTCCCTTCGGAGATGACGAGATAACAATGTTCCAAGTTTTAAGGGGCTGCCACAGTGGAGAAATCCAATTTTTTTTTTCCTACCGGTTCTGTGGGCGTGGCTTGGTGGGCGTGGCAGGAGAAGGGTACTGCAAAATCTCCATTCCCACCCCCATAGTGTTGCCAGGTGTCCACTATTTGAGCGGACAGTCTGCTTTTTTCACATTCTGTTCACTATTTTTTTTTTCACAAAATAGTGGACATTTTTTTTTTTTATTCAAAAGCTTTAGGATGAAATTAAAATGTAATTTAATATTTTACATGTTATTATAACATATTTGATGTTTTGAATTTTAAGTCAAGTTTTGAAGTGATTCTTTTAATACGTGTTAAAGTGTTTGTAAGACAATATATAATTTAATTGTAAATTTTTTTTAATTTTTTTACTACTTAACAACCCCACCCCCCCGCTTGTCCGCTATTTTTTGGAAGCAGACCTGGCAACCCTACCACCCCACTCCAGGAGAAGGTTACTGCAAAATCCCCATTCCCTCCCCATTCCTGGAGGGAAGGATATTGCAAAATTTATTTATTTATTTATTTATTTATTTATTTATTGGTTCGATTTATATGCCGCCCTTCTCCGGAGACTCAGGTGGGCTTCCAACGCGTTAAGCAATAGCCTTCATACTTTTGTATATACCTGCTGAGTAGGGCTTTCGGGCCCCCCCCCAAGCGGTGTTCTTTTTTTTATACAAAGTCAGCTTATGGCCCCCGCAATCCGGGTCCTCATTTTACCTACCTCGGAAGGATGGAAGGCTGAGTCAACCTTGAGCCTGGTGAGATTCGAACTTGCAGTAATTGCAGGCAGCTGGTGCTACTTAACAGCGCTTTAGTCTGCTGTGCCACCAAGGCTCTCCATTCCCACCCAACTCTGGGGCCAGCCAGAGGTGGCATTTGCCGGTTCTCCGAACTGCTCAAAATTTCCGCTACGGGTTCTCCAGAACCTGCTGGGTTTCACCCCTGGGCTGCCACAGAGAAGAGGAGAGGGTCAAATTATTTTCCAAAGCATCAGAAGGCAAGGAAAAAAAATGGATGGAAACTAATCAAAGAAAGAAGCAACCTGGAATTAAGGAGAAACTTCCTAACAGTGAAGACAATTAACCAGTGGAACAGCTTGCCACCGGAAATCGTGGCCGCTGCATCGAGGTTTTTAAGAAGAGACTGGATGGCCACTTGTCTGAGATTGTATAGGTTCTCCTGCTTGACAAGGGGGCTGGACTAGAAGACCTCCAAGGACCCTTCCAACTCTGTTAATTCTGTTAGTAAATTTGCCAAACTGTGACTCTTTTTTTTGGGCTGCCGCCTTCACTCAAGAATCCCCCAGATTCTGAGGGTCACCAAATCTTCAGCAGAAATCTTAAACTGCTTTCTTGCAGAGGGTTTTGGATACTGGGTCAAGGGCTGGAAGTGGTTAAGGGCTGTAGGTTGCGCACCCGTGCCAGAAAGAAAAATAAAACAATGCCCTCCTTTGGAAAACCCCATGGAGAGGGAAACGAGAGACTCTGAAGTGGAGATATCCTGCATGGAAAAAGAAAACACGATGGCGAGGAAGCTGGAGCTTGAAGAGTTTTTTTTTTTTTAAAAAAAAGACGAATTGGGGCAAAAGCTTGGGGGAAATCACGTCAATCATCTTCGACAGGCTGACGTACAACTCTTTTCTCGGAAACCCAAGAATTCCTGGAGCACCCGATGCAGAAAATCAAGGAAGAAAGAGACAATTTTGACCTCTTCCTGAACATCAAAACGACCAAGCTCATGAACACGCAAGGAAGGGAAATATCAAAATAGAACTTCTTCTTCTTCTTCTTCTTCTTCTTCTTCTTCTTCTTCTTCTTCTTCTTCTTCTTCTTCTTCTTCTTCTTCTTCTTCTTCTTCTTCTTCTTCTTCTTCTTCTTCTCCTTCTCCTTCTCCTCCTCCTCCTCCTGCTCCTCCTCCTCCTCTCCTCCTCCTCCTCCTTCCTCCTCTTCCTTCCTCTCTTCCGCCTTCTTCCTCTTTTCCTCCTCCTCTTCCTCTTCTTCCTCCTCCTTCCCTCCTCCTCCTCCTCCTCCTCTTCTTCTTCTTCTTTTCCTCCTCCTTCTTCTTCCTTCTACTCCTTCCTCTCTTCCTCCTCTTCTTCTTCCTCTTCTTCCTCCTCCTGCTCCTCCTCCTTCTTCTTCTTCCTCCTCCTTCCTCTCTTCCTCCTTCTTCCTCATCTTCCTTCTCCTCCTCCTCCTCTTCTTCTTCTTCTTCTTCTTCTTCTTCTTCTTCTTCTTCTCCTCCTCCTCCTCCTCCTCCTCCTCCTCCTCCCTCTCTTCCTCCTCTTCTTCTTCCTCTTCTTCCTCCTCCTCCTATTCGTCCTCCTGCTCCTCCTCCTCCTCTCCTCCTCCTCCTCCTTCCTCCTCTTCCTTCCTCTCTTCCGCCTTCTTCCTCTTTTCCTCCTCCTCTTCCTCTTCTTCCTCCTCCTTCCCTCCTCCTCCTCCTCCTCTTCTTCTTCTTCTTTTCCTCCTCCTTCTTCTTCCTTCTACTCCTTCCTCTCTTCCTCCTCTTCTTCTTCCTCTTCTTCCTCCTCCTGCTCCTCCTCCTTCTTCTTCTTCCTCCTCCTTCCTCTCTTCCTCCTTCTTCCTCATCTTCCTTCTCCTCCTCCTCCTCCTCCTCCTCTTCTTCTTCTTCTTCTTCTTCTTCTTCTTCTTCTTCTTCTTCTTCTCCTCCTCCTCCTCCTCCTCCTCCTCCTCCTCCTCCTCTTCCTCGATCCTATACCATTTTAGACAAACGGTTGCCCAACAATCTTCTTAAAGATGAAAAGCACCTACAACTTCTGGAGGCAAGTCGTTCGTTCCCCTGATTAATTCTCCTCGCTGTCCGGAATGTTCTCCTGAGTTCCAGGTTGCGTTCTCGGATCCGTTGCTTCCTGTCCTGCCTTCTGGTGCTTTGGAAAATAAGTCGACCCCACCCCCCCTCCTCTTCTTTGTGGCAGCCCCTCAAGTACGACCGTGAAGAGATAGAGAAGGAATGGAGGAAAAAATTCCCTTTCCTAGGATCGCAGATCCCCGGGACTGGAGGAAACGAATAACCTCGTTAAACCAGGGAGCATTAAGGCTTCTTTTCAAAGAGGTTCTGCTTTTGAACCCCCTTCCCCTCAAGGGTAGATTTTGCTCTCCATAATGCCCCCAACCATCCATGGTTTGGTTCCTCCGGCAAGATTTGGCTGTCTTTGAAAAACTCCCTATTGTCTCCATCCCAAAGGAAGAGACTGCCAGGCGAAATTAAAGAAGAAGAAGAGAGAGAGAGAGAGAAAAAAAATAGCAAAACCAGAATCATGAACGACAGGACCTTCTCTCCCCGACCCCCCTCCCCAAACAATGACTTCAAGGTCTCTGGGGTTGGGGTGGGCGGGCGGGGGGGGGAAGAGTGGGAGGGGGGGGTAGAGAGAGCAGGTCGGCGCCTTTCCGCGAAGGCCAAGAGACGATTGCCTTGCCGTGCGTCTAATTACCCTCTTGACATCTAGGTCCCAGGCAATATTCCTGCGGGCCTCCGGACTGCGAAAGAGATTTGACTTCCTCCAGATAGATGGTTCCATTTAAAGGCCCGTAATTCTGTCAGCCGGCCGGGTGACAAACGAGACGGAGAGAGACCCCCCCCTACACCTCGCCGCCTGCCCATCAGGCTGGGCCCAAAAACGATGCGGCCATCCATCCATCCCTGCCATGCCGGAGAGTTACTGACACGCGGCTGGCCTTCGGGCTAATAACGCCGCCCTGCTAGGCCAAAGAGGCTCTCTGGGATGCTTGTTTATGGAAGGGGGAGCATCCAAGCAGAGGTCAAGCGGGACGGCCATAAATACCGACTCTAAGTGGGTTGAGATGAGGTGTCAAGGCTTGGAGGAGATTTGCAGGGACGCAGCCCTCGGGGGGGGGGACCGGGGACTGAGGGGGGGACGACGACGACAAGGGACAGCAGTTCTGCTGGGCGAGGGGGCCTGAAGCTGCGAGACCCTGCTTGCCTGCCATGCTTCATGTGTAATTTAATCAGTAAAGGAGGATGCTCGTAGCTCAGGGTTGAGCTACTGCGAGGAAAGGTCCGTGGTGCTGAGCTTGGTGGTTTTTGGGCGGACGTTTCATGACTCAACTAGGGAACTTCATCAGGGCTAGAAGGGAGGAGGAGGAGGGAGGAAGGAGGAAGGGAGGAGGAGGAGGAGGGATGAAGGAGGAAGGAGAAACGGAGGGGGAGGAGGATTGTGGGGTTCGTGGTGCTCTCTGAGCTTGGCGGTTTTCTGGCGGACGTTTCATGACCCAACTAGGGAACTTCATCAGTGCTAGAAGGGAGGAGGAGGTGGGAGGAAGGAGGAAGGGAGGAGGAGGGAAGAAGGAAGGAGAAAGGGAGGAGGAGGAGAAGGGATGAAGGAGGAAGGAGGAAGGAGAAGAGGAGGAGAAGGGATGAAGGAGGAAGGAGAAGAGGAGGGAAGAAGGAAGGAGAAAGGGAGGAGGAGGAGAAGGGATGAAGAGGAAGGAGAAAGGAGGAAGGAGAAGAGGAGAAGGGATGAAGGAGGAAGGAGAAAAGGAGGAGGAGGAGGGATGTAGGAGGAAGGAAGGGAGAAGGAGGAGGAGGGATGAAGGAGAAAGGAGAAAAGGAGGAGGAGGAGGGATGAAGGAGGAAGGAGAAAAGGAGGAGGAGGAGGGATGAAGGAGAAAGGAGAAGAGGAGGAGAAGGAGGGAGGGAGGAGAAAGGAGGAGGAGGAGGAGGAGAGATGGAGGAGGAAGAAGGAAGGGGGGAGGAAGAGGACTGTGGGGTCCTTGGTGCTCTCTGAGCTTGGATATTTTTGTGCAGGCATTTCATGACCCATCTAGATAACATCATCAGTGCTACCGGTAGAAGGGAGGAGGAGGAGAAGGAGGAGGAAGGAGGAAGGAGAAAGGGAGGAAGACTGTGGGGTCCTTGGTGCTCTCTCTGAGCTTGGTGGTTTTCTTGCAGGCGTTAAATGACCCATCTAGCTTACATCATCAGTGCTCAGTGCAATTTAATCCCTGGCCATCATGTGTCACTCAGTTCTGGAGAGAGAGTCCAGAAGGACATAAGCGGATGGCAAGGAACCTCCCCTGCCTCATTGAAATAGGGGGAAGGGTCTCCGCAGAGAATTCCGAGTCTCAGGTCTTCTCAGCCTGAGTAAACCCCAAATTATGAGGATGGGGGAGAGAGAGAGAGAGAGAGAGAGAGAGAGAGAGAGAGAGAGAGAGAGAGAGAGAGAGAGAGAGAGAGAGAGAGAGAGCTAAGTATGACTTGAAGGAATATGAATGAGGTGGGGGGGGGACACAAGGCTGTGCTCTGCTCCTCTTGGGGGGGGGCTTTTCCAGACTCAGGCATACAAGGAGCACCCCCTCCTCTCGCCAGCACGGAGGAAGTTCCCTAGTCCGCACGCTCAGAGAGCCCCATGGGCTTGATGGTCGGTGTGGAGCGGAGACAGATTCAGAGGCTTGCATCTCCTCCTTGGAGGGGAGGGGTCTTTCTCCCCCCCCCACCTCTTTAGGATTGCTGGAGGGGGCCAGTGGCTGGAGGCCTCTTGGAAAGCCCCCCCTCCCCTCCACCCCCAGGCTGCTCCTTTGCCGTTTTAGTCACAACAGTTGTGTGAGAACAACAACGAGCGAGTGGGGGGGGGGAGAGTCTGGAGATAGGAGGAGAGGTCTGGCTTTGGAAGCAAAAATGTGTGTGGGGGGGTGTTATTATAATCCTAAATTATGGGGGCTGCTGGGAAACGCCACACCTGGGATCTCGGGAGCAGCCCCCTTGTGGGTTCTCGGATCCCCTTGCCCTCCGCCTGAGCTGGCTGGGGCTGATGGGCTCCGGTGTCCATCCAGAGCTGCTGCAGATTTCGTGGCAGGGGAGTCTGCCTGTTTCTATTTCTCTTTTCTATTTCTCCACTGTTTTCTGTTGCTCCTTCTCTTTTGGGGAGGGGGTTTCTCCCCCCCCACTTCTTCTTGGCTTGGAAGAAGAGAGAAAAGTTGTTCCGGCACCCCATTCGGACGACTTGCGAAACCTCAAATTAAGGTCTCCAAAGGGGCCAAGACAAATTAACCCGGGGATGGGTAGGTTTGATACTAAGGTTCGGTTCATACATGCTGGATTTCCCACCCAGACAGAGCCGGAAACCCCCCCCTCCCACTTTTGCTTAGTTTAGGATGTGTTGTGTGAACCTGATCTCTGTTGGGGAGGGGGGGGGAAGCAGAGACCCCCTTCTCCCCTTGGGTTCCTACTTGCAAACCTTACAAGCATTGATGCTGGGCCCTTGTGAACTGCCCTTGCTCAAGATCCCCTCCCCCCTTTGATTTTGTGGAGGGTGGGGCAGGAAAGATACAGATTTAACAAGTTGGAAGGGACCTTGGAGGTCATCTAGTCCAACCCCCCGCCCAAGCAGGAGACCCTACACCATTTCTGACAGATGGCAGTCCAGGCTCTTCTTGAAAGCTTCCAGGGATGAAGCTCCCACAACTTCTGAAGGCAACTTTTACTTCCATGGGTTTATTGTTCTGACTGTAAGGAAATTCCTCCTCATTTCCAGGTTGAATCTCTCCTTATTCAGTTTCCATCCATTGTTCCTCGTCTGGACTTCGGATGCTTTGGAAAATAGCTTGACCCCCTTCCTCCTCTCTGGGGCAGCCCCTCAACTATTGGAAGATGCTCTCCTGTCTCCCCTGGTCCTTCTCTTCACTAGACCAGCCATGCCCAGTTCCTGCAACCGTTCATCGTATGTTTGAGCCTCCAGTCCCCTCATCATCCTGGTTGCTCTTCTCTGCACTCTTTCTAGAGTCTCCACATCTTTTTTATAGTGTGGTGACCAAAATTGAATGCAGTACTCTAGGTGTAGTCTTACTAAGGCTTTGTAGAGTGGTATTAGTTTAAGGAGGGCTTAGAAGGCTAGTCTCCCTCCTCTGCAAGTTACCCAGCATGCCTTGGGCTAGGGGGGATTGGGCCCTTCTTGCTTCTCCTTAACCCAAGGGTCTGCAACCTTAAATACTCAAAGAGCCATTTCCCACAGAAAATGGCTCTCCGTATCTCTCTATGTCTCTCTCTCTCCCTCTCTCTCTGTATCTCTCTATGTCTCTCTCTCTCCCCCTCTCTCTGTATCTCTCTATGTCTCTCTCTCCCTCTCTCTCTGTATCTCTCTATGTCTCTCTCTCTCCCCCTCTCTCTGTATCTCTCTATGTCTCTCTCTCCCTCTCTCTGTATCTCTCTATGTCTCTCTCTCCCTCTCTCTGTATCTTTCTATGTCTCTCTCTCTCCCCCCTCTCTCTGTATCTCTCTATGTCTCTCTCTCTCCCTCTCTCTGTATCTCTCTATGTCTCTCTCTCTCCCTCTCTCTGTATCTTTCTATGTCTCTCTCTCTCCCTCTCTCTGTATCTCTCTATGTCTCTCTCTCTCCCCCTCTCTCTGTATCTCTCTATGTCTCTCTCTCCCTCTCTCTCTGTATCTCTCTATGTCTCTCTCTCTCCCCCTCTCTCTGTATCTCTCTATGTCTCTCTCTCCCTCTCTCTCTGTATCTCTCTATGTCTCTCTCTCTCCCTCTCTCTCTGTATCTCTCTATGTCTCTCTCTCTCCCCCTCTCTCTGTATCTCTCTATGTCTCTCTCTCCCTCTCTCTGTATCTCTCTATGTCTCTCTCTCCCTCTCTCTGTATCTTTCTATGTCTCTCTCTCTCCCCCCTCTCTCTGTATCTCTCTATGTCTCTCTCTCTCCCTCTCTCTGTATCTCTCTATGTCTCTCTCTCTCCCTCTCTCTGTATCTTTCTATGTCTCTCTCTCTCCCTCTCTCTGTATCTCTCTATGTCTCTCTCTCTCCCCCTCTCTCTGTATCTCTCTATGTCTCTCTCTCCCTCTCTCTCTGTATCTCTCTATGTCTCTCTCTCTCCCCCTCTCTCTGTATCTCTCTATGTCTCTCTCTCCCTCTCTCTCTGTATCTCTCTATGTCTCTCTCTCTCCCTCTCTCTCTGTATCTCTCTGTCTCTCTCTCTCCCCCTCTCTCTGTATCTCTCTATGTCTCTCTCTCCCTCTCTCTCTGTATCTCTCTATGTCTCTCTCTCTCCCCCTCTCTCTGTATCTCTCTATGTCTCTCTCTCCCTCTCTCTGTATCTCTCTATGTCTCTCTCTCCCTCTCTCTGTATCTTTCTATGTCTCTCTCTCTCCCCCCTCTCTCTGTATCTCTCTATGTCTCTCTCTCTCCCTCTCTCTGTATCTCTCTATGTCTCTCTCTCTCCCTCTCTCTGTATCTTTCTATGTCTCTCTCTCTCCCTCTCTCTGTATCTCTCTATGTCTCTCTCTCCCTCTCTCTGTATCTCTCTATGTCTCTCTCTCTCCCTCTCTCTGTATCTCTCTATGTCTCTCTCTCCCTCTCTCTGTATCTTTCTATGTCTCTCTCTCTCCCTCTCTCTCTGTATCTCTCTATGTCTCTCTCTCCCTCTCTCTGTATCTTTCTATGTCTCTCTCTCCCCCCTCTCTCTGTATCTCTCTGTCTCTCTCTCCCCCTCTCTCTGTATCTCTCTATGTCTCTCTCTCTCTCCCTCTCTCTGTATCTCTCTATATCTCTCTCTCTCTCTCCCCCCTCTCTCTGTATCTCTCTATGTCTCTCTCTCTCCCTCTCTCTGTATCTCTCTATGTCTCTCTCTCTCCCCCTCTCTCTCTGTATCTCTCTATGTCTCTCTCTCTCCCTCTCTCTCTGTATCTCTCTATGTCTCTCTCTCCCTCTCTCTGTATCTTTCTATGTCTCTCTCTCTCCTCCCTCTCTCTGTATCTCTCTATGTCTCTCTCTCTCCCTCTCTCTGTATCTCTCTATGTCTCTCTCTCTCTCCCTCTCTCTTTATCTCTCTATGACTCTCTCTCTCCCTCTCTCTCTGTATCTCTCTATGTCTCTCTCCCTCTCTCTCTGTATCTTTCTATGTCTCTCTCTCTCTCCCCCCTCTCTCTGTATCTCTCTGTCTCTCTCTCTCCCTCTCTCTCTGTATCTCTCTCTGTCTCTCTCTCCCTCTCTCTGTATCTTTCTATGTCTCTCTCTCTCCCCCTCTCTCTGTATCTCTCTATGTCTCTCTCTCCCTCTCTCTGTATCTCTCTATGTCTCTCTCTCCCTCTCTCTGTATCTCTCTATGTCTCTCTCTCCCTCTCTCTGTATCTCTCTATGTCTCTCTCTCTCTCTCTCTGTATGTCTCTATGTCTCTCTCTCTCTCCCTCTCTCTGTATCTCTCTCTCTCTCTTCCCTGGCCGCTTCTCCATCCCCCACCGTCGTCCTTACCTTCTCAGGCCAGGGGAGGAGTGACTGGGAGGGGAGGGGCAGGGGCGGGGCCAGCCAGTGGTGGGATCACCTGACAGGGAGCCACAGCAGAGGGCCCAAAGAGCCGCATGCAGCTCTGGAGCCGCAGGTTGCTGACCCCTGTCCTTGCCACATCATCGTTGGCTGGTTTCATCTGGATCACGACGATCTCCGTTCCCGGCACTAACTCCTTAGGACTGGGGTGTCATACACAAGACCCCCGGGCCGGATCTGACCTGCAATGTGGGGCCGTCCTCGAAAATGTAAAAACAGCGGCCCGCGTCGTTTCGGCCTGGTCTACCCAGTGCAAAGGAGAAACATGCCAGGAGTTTGAGGAGTGGCATCAAGTTGGCCATGCCCACCCAGTCAGCCACATCTCCCTGGCCCTCGAGGTCAACCACAGCCCTGATGCAGCCCTCAATGAAACTGAGTCTGACACCCCTGGGGACAATTTGTTTTTTCAGGAGACCCTTCCCCCTTCCCCTTATTCCTTTTATTTATTGTATTTATTGGTTCGATTTATATGCCACCCTTCTCCGGAGACTCAGGGCGGCTTACAATGCGTTAAGCAATAGCCTTCATACCTTTTGTATATACCTGCTTAGTAGGACTTTCACCCCCCCTCCCTTCCTAAGCGGTGTTATTTTTTTATACAAAGTCAGTTTATTGCCCCCACAATCCGGGTCCTCATTTTACCTACCTCGAAAGGATGGAAGGCTGAGTCAACCTTGAGCCTGGGGAGATTTGAACTTGCAGTAGTTGCAGGCAGCTGGTGCTACTTAACAGCACTTTAGTCCGCTGCGCCACCAAGGCTCTTTTTTTTTTTAGAGGGCAAAGCAGTTAGCAAGTTGCAGTATCCAAGCAGACGATATTAAGCTCGGCTATTTTCTGCTAGGCTTCTTTATTTCTTTATTCATTTATTGATTTATCAAATTTACTAGCCGGCCATCATTCAGCTGGATGAAGGTTTCCGGTGTGATGCAAGGCTTGGAGAGGGGGAGGTGCAGGGTGGGTTTGGGGAGGAAAGGGTGGGGTCCATCACCCTGGCACTTGAAGGGCCCACCTTCTGACTTGTGAAGAAATGGGATTGTCTCTTTTCCCCACCCTTTCACAGACTGTCCAAGTGACAGCTTCCATCTTCACCAAATAATTGCGTGCACACCTAAACTTTCCCTACAATGTAATTGTGGCATCCTGGGTGAAACGCCCACCCGCATTCATCCCTGGGATTGTGGTGTGTTTGTGTATGTGTGTGTGAGATAAAGGGAATATTTGTGCACCCGGCATTCGTAGAGAGCCGGGCTCTGCAATTTTGAATTTTGTTGGTAGACTTGCAAAAATGCGTCTGGTTTCATATTTTGGCTCGTCTGCAAAGGAAGCAGCAACAATGAAAAGAAATGCATATGCACACAATACACACCACCTATACAACACACAAACACACACACTCAGCCCCCTTGCCTTGAATCCCAGCTCAGAAATCCAATCTAAATGTAAGAGGTGAATTTGATGCGCCTCTAATCTTTGCGCAAACTGGAACTTTTCTTTAATTATACACTTAGGGCATTCCTTCTTCTCTTAGAAATTTCTGGAAATCCCTCCTCCCCTCCACCCCCCAACCCCAGATGAAATGGCCTTGTTAGCCAGCCTGGAAACAATTTTCACCTCTAAATAGCCCCTCTGGACTACTGATTGCTGTCTTAAGGATCTTGTGCCTTACTTATCTTTATCTCTGATCTCGGACTGACCCCCGCTAGGTTTCTCTTTCCCCGCAAAACGTCAAACCCAACTTGAATACAGGAAAAAAAAGACCCTTTTCCTACCACGGTCGGACTTTTCAACCATTTTATGAGATCCCATGGCTTCAAGATGTTACAGGTACCTTGTATCCCTGAAAATAAGACCCAACCAGAAAATAAGTCCTAGCATGATTTTTCAGGATGCTCGTAATATAAGCCTACTCCCAAAATAAGCCCCAGTTAAGATTGTCAGCCAGACGGATGCATTTAGTACCATATTTCCCCCAAAATAAGACCCAACCGGAAAATAAGCCAGATGGATGCATTTAGTACCGTATTTCCCAAAAATAAGAGCCAACGGGAAAATAAGTCCTAGCATGATTTTTCAGGATGCTCGTAATATAAGCCCTACCCCCAAAATAAGCCCCAGTTAAGATTGTCAGCCAGATGGACGCATTTAGTACTGTATTTTCTCCAAAATAAGACCTAATCGGAAAATAAGCCAGATGGATGCATTTAGTACCGTATTTCCCAAAAATAAGAGCCAACGGGAAAATAAGTCCTAGCATGATTTTTCAGGATGCCCGTAATATAAGCCCTACCCCCAAAATAAGCCCCAGTTAAGATTGTCAGCCAGATGGATGCATTTAGTACCGTATTTCCCCCAAAATAAGACCTAATCGGAAAATAAGCCAGATGGATGCATTTAGTACCGTATTTCCCAAAAATAAGAGCCAACGGGAAAATAAGTCCTAGCATGATTTTTCAGGATGCTCGTAATATAAGCCCTACTCCCAAAATAAGCCCCAGTTAAGATTGTCAGCCAGATGGAAGCATTTAGTACCGTATTTTCCCCAAAATAAGACCTAATCGGAAAATAAGTCCTAGCATGATTTTTCAGGATGCTTGTAATATAAGCCCTGCCCCCCAAATAAGCCCCAGTTAAGATCGTCAGCCAGATGGATGCATTTAGTACCCGTATTTCCCCCTAAAATAAGCCGTAACCAGAAAATAAACCCTAATGCGTCTTTTGGAGCAAAAATTAATATAAGATCTGGTCTTATTTCCAGGGAAACATGGTAGTTCATTTAGCGACCGTACAACGGCACCGGGGAAAAAGCAAATGCGGAAAAATAAAAGTGAAAAGACGTTTTTCACAGGACCATTGTAGCATTCCCCAAGGTCATGTGATGAAAATTCAGATGCTTGGCAAAGGGCCCATATTTATGACGGTCAGTGTCCCAGGGTCACGTGATTCCCCTTTGGCGACCTTCCGACGAGCAAAGTCAAAAAGGGAAGCCGGATTCACTTAATGACGGGGTTACTAACTTAACAACCGCGGCGATTCCAATGAACAAACCTGGCAAGAAAATGTCATAAAACGGGGCAAAACTCGCCTAGCAAATGTCTCGCTTAGCAACAGAAACTTTGGACGCAGTTGTGGTTGTGAGTCAAGGACTATCTGTACTTGTTGCCCTACAAATGCAGACAGACATGGATCTTCTAGGAAATCCATGCTAGATTAGACGCAAACGTCAAAGCTTTGGAATAAAAAGTGGCCTTTTGCACAGGCAGCTAACAGTGGTCCCTCTCCTTTGTAGGAGTTGGTTTTAAATTGCAGGATCGAACCAGCTTCTCTCCGCATCCCCCCTCCTCCTCCTCCTCCTCCTCCTCCTCCTCCTCCTCCTCCTCCTCCTCCTCCTCCTCCTCCTCCTCCTCCTTATCTCCTTCCTCTTCATCTTCTTCTATTTCTCCTCCTCCTCCCCATTCTTCTTCTTCTTCTCCTTCTCCTTCTCCTTCTCCTTCTCGTCCTTCTTCTTCTTCTATTTCTCCTCCTCCTCCTCTTCTTCATCCTCCTCCTTCTCCCCATTCTTCTTCTTCTTCTTCTTCTTCTTCTTCTTCTTCTTCTTCTTCTTCTTCTTCTTCTTCTTCTTCTTCTTCTTCTTCTTCGTCTTCTTCTTCTTCTCCTCCTCCTCCTCCTCCTCCTCCTCCTCCTCCTCCTCCTCCATCTCTTCTTCTTCCTCCTCCCCATTCTTCTTCTTCTTCCTCCTCCTCCTCTTCCTCTTCTATTTCTTCTTCTATTCCTTCTCCTCCTCCTCCCCTTCTTCTTCCTCCTCCTTCTCCCCATTCTTCTTCTTCTTCTTCTTCTTCTTCTTCTTCTTCTTCTTCTTCTTCTTCTTCTTCTTCTTCTCCTCCTCCTCCTCCTCCTCCTCCTCCTCCTCCATCTCTTCTTCTTCCTCCTCCCCATTCTTCTTCTTCCTCCTCCTCCTCTTCCTCTTCTATTTCTTCTTCTATTCCTTCTCCTCCTCCTCCCCTTCTTCTTCCTCCTCCTTCTCCCCATTCTTCTTCTTCTTCTTCTTCTTCTTCTTCTTCTTCTTCTTCTTCTTCTTCTTCTTCTTCTTCTTCTTCTTCTTCTTCTTCTTCTATTTCTCCTCCTCCTCTTCCATCTCTTCTTCTTCCTCCTCCTCTTCTATTTCTTCTCCTATTCCTCCTCCTCCTCCCCTTCTTCTTCTTCTTCTTCTTCTTCTTCTTCTTCTTCTTCTTCTTCTTCTTCTTCTTCTTCTTCTTCTTCTTCTTCTTCTTCTTCTTGTGGTTGTGCGCTTGAGGATGAATCATACGACGGGTAGCCGATTCTAAGAGGTTCTCCCCTCCCCTCCCCTCCCCACTGATGGGGAAGTGATAACTTAGTTTACAAACCTGGTTTTTTTTTTTCCTTCTCAAAGGTGGTTTCAGTTGCTTTCGCCGGGTTTGTCTGGCAAAACATAGTTTTTGCTAACAGGAGATTACTGGCCACCACCATACAGAAAAGATGTTGAGACTCTGGAAAGAGTGCAGAGAAGAGCAACAAAGATGATTAGGGGCCTGGAGACTAAAAACATATGAAGAACGGTTGCAGGAACTGGGTATTTGTAGTCTGATGAAAAGAAGGACGAGGGGAGACATGGTAGCAGTCTTCCGATATCTCTGGGGCTGCCCCAAAGAAGAGGGAGTCAAGCTATTCTCCAAAGCACCAGAAGGCAGGAGAAGAAGCAACGGGTGGAAACTCATCAAGGAGAGAAGCAACTTAGAACTAAGGAGGAATTTCCTGACAGTGAGAACAATGAATCAGTGGAACGGCTTCCCTCCGGAAGTTGTAGGTGTTTCATCTGATGGCTTTCAAAAAGAGACAGTAACAGTAGAGTTGGAAGGGACCTTGGAGGTCATCTAGTCCAACCCCCTGCTCACGCACTACTAGGGATTCGAACCACCGAACTGCCAACCTTTCTGATCGACAAGCTCAGCGTCTTCGCCACTGAGTCCCCTTAGTCAGGCTAACTAGGGCAACCATTTGTCTGAAATGACACAGGGTCTTCCTGCTTGAGCGAGAGGTTGGACTAGAAGACCTCTGAGGCCCCTTCCATCTTTATTTTTCTATGTTCCCTGACGCTGAGTCCATGGGTTCAGCTGGGGTATATGTCCTATAGCAGCGGTCACCAACTGGCGAGAAAATTTTGGTGGTCCACAGAACAATTATTTGCATTTTTAAATATTGCACTAAATCAGGGGTCCTCAAATTACGGCCCCTGGGCCGGATACGTGCAATGAACGTTTGTGTTGCTGCAGAGAGTCTCCCCTTTCGGGGTCTTCTTGTGTGGGTCGGAGGGGGGCAGAAATTCCGACTCGGGGTCTGCTTCGGCCTCCTGGTGTGGGGCTTTGGGCGAAGGCTGGAGGGAAGAGCCGCTGGTGGCAAAGAGCCGGAGGGCCTCGTTCCAGTGGGACTGCATCATGGCCTGGAACTGGCTGACCATCTCAGCCCGTTGAGCCTCCAGGCGCCGGTACCTGGCCTTGCACTCCCGCAGGTCTTCCCTCTGCTTGGAAAGCCTATGCTCCTAGTCCTCAGTGAGGTGCTTCTGCTGAGCCTCCTTCTCGGCCAGATCCAATCTGAACTGAGCTCTTTTGCCAACTCTTTCTCGTAGTGGCTGCTTAGCTCCAACAACTGCTTCCTGTTGGGGCCCTAAGGAGCCCAGGCGGGCAGGCGAGGAGTGGCGATTAGAGGCTGGCAAGGTGCCCCTCGATGTGAGTAACATCGATTTGGCCACGCCCACCCAGTCACATGACCATCTTGCCACGCCCACCCAGCCATTCATTAGGCAGATCGTATTAGTGGTCCGCGGGATTTAAAATGATGAATTTAGTGGTCCCTGAGGTCTGAAAGGTTGGGGACCCCTGTCCGATAGGACTAACCAGGTTGTGTCTGAGTAGCTTTGGGATCTAGCGGGAGCCCTCCAGAACAGGGGTTTGTTTGTTTTGTTTGTTTGTTTTATTAGATTTATATACCGCCCTACTCCCGAAGGACTCAGGGCGGTGAACAGGCACAAAATAAAATACATAGATACCAAAGTTAAAAAACATAATTAAAACCAGATTAAATAATTTAGCCCGAGACAATTAAAAAATCCCAATAATTTAAAACAGATTAAAATTTCGATGTAAAAGAATTTTAAAACAGGGGAGAAAATTAGGCCAGGCCGGCTTGCTGGAATAGGAGAGTCTTAAGAGCACGGCGGAAAGTGCGCAGATCCGGGATCCTCCGTATCTCTGGGGGAGCTCGTTCCAGATAGTGGGTGCCCCCACAGAGAAGGCCCTCCCCCTGGGGGCTGCCAGTCAACATTGTTTAGCTGACGGCACCCGGAGGAGCCCCTCTCTATGAGAGCGTACCGGCCAGTGGGAGGCTGCTTGTGGTAGTAAGCGGTCCCGTAAATAACCAGGTCCTAAGCCATGGAGCGCTCTAAAGGTGGTGACCAAAACCTTGAAGCGCACCCGGAAGACCACCGGGAGCCAGTGCAGCTCGCGCAATGGTGGTATACCACCATTGCTCCAAAGCCATGTTATCTTCAAAGGATTATGAGGTGGCTTCTAAAACAGGCTGATCCCCCCCTCTTGCAGGGTGAGATGGGCTACAGCACCTGGGATGCTCAGATCTGGCCCACAGGGCTGCCCTGGAAACAGCAAAGGACCGGCCCGCGGTGCGTCTACCAGCGAAAATGGATTTCGGGAGGCTTCCCGAGCTCCGTTTTCACTGGCAGAGGATTGCAGGAGGCTATCGCAGCCGAAAATGGAGCAGGAGGCCGTCGTAGCTGAAAACAGAGCTCACAAGGGCCATGGGTGGCCCTCCCAAACTCCGTTTTCCCTGGCAGAAGGTTGCAGGAGGCTATCGCAGCTGAAAACGGAGCTCGGGAGCCCTTTTTCGCTGGCAGAGTGCTCCGGCTGCCATAGGCGCCCCGGACACAAGTGACGTCGAGCTGGTCATGCCCTCCCCGAGGTCAAACACAACCCTGATGCACCAGGTTTGACACCTCGATTTCTGTCAAATCCTGTTTTTCCTTCTAGGTTGGGGACCAGATGAAACTTCTTCAGAACTGCTGGAGCGAGCTGCTGGTGTTCGACCACATTTTCCGCCAAGTCCAGTACGGGAAAGAGCACAGCTTGGTGTTGGTGACAGGCCAGGAGGTACGAATGGGGAAATGGAGGCTCAGGACAGGTGGAGAAGCCCTGCCGGCTCATTTTACGCTTTTGTCTCGGGGGGGGGGCAGACAAAATAACCCCCATCTTATTGCATTTAATCCTCGTTAAATGGTGAAGCCCCAATCCTGCCTGATTTTACCTTGAGAACAGCCCCCACTGCATCGCCAGGTAGGGTGCAGTGGTGAAATCCTCTGAAGTCTGCTACCGGTTCTGTGAGCCTGCTACCGAGTGCATTGCGCGTCACAGCTAATCGTCACCCAGCTGATCATCGGAAATACCGGTTCGCCCGAACTGGTAGCATTTTTTATTACCGGTTTGCCCGAACCGGTCTGAACCGGTAGCATTTCATCCCTGGTAGGGTGGCCAGGTGTGCTCTGATCTCAGACGGATTGAGGGGTCCAGCCCAAACAGATTTGGAGGTGTCCTTTGCACCCTTTCATCATTCTGGGGTGGGGGAACCACAGGAGAAGACCCGGCATGGACGTCCTTTCTCTCCCCTTCTCCCCCTCCTTTCTAGGTGGACATGTCGACCCTTGCCACCCAGGCAGGATCTATCCTGAACAACTTGGTGCTGAGAGCTCAGGAGCTGGTGCTGAACCTGCACTCCCTCCAAATAGATCGGCAAGAATTCGTCTGCTTGAAATTCCTGATTCTCTTTAGCCTCGGTGAGTGGGAAGGAGTGGGGATGGGAGAGAGGGGAGGGCAGTCCTGGGGACCCCACGATGGGAACGGTGGAGATCAATTGAAAAACCTCTGCACAACAGATGTTCAGGAACCATGGGATGGAACTGTGGGGAGCAGGATCCCCAAAGTCCTGTCCCACAACTGTCCGTGAGCCACGGTGGCGCAGTGGTTAGAGTGCGGTACTCCAGGCTACTTCTGCTGACTGCCGGCTGCCTGCAATTTGGCAGTTCGAATCTCACCAGGCTCAAAGTTGACTCGGGCTTCCATCCTTCTGAGGTGGGTTCAAAGGAGGACCCAGATTGTTGGGGGCAATATGCTGACTCTGTAAACCGCTTAGAGAGGGCTGTGAAGCACTGTAAAGTGGTATATAAATCTAAATGTTATTGCTATCTGGATGAAAAAGCCCCCTCCCCGAGACTTCAGTCCAGCTCCTCTTGATGTGCCCATCTCCCCACTTGGCCAAAAATATCTGTGGCTCTAATAACAGGAGACGAAACTCTTCCTAGATAATTTTTTTGGGAAGAGCTGTCCAACTTCTCCGATGCCAAAATCAAATTTCGCTCCATTTGTAGGCTTCATTCCACCTGCATTGTTTCTGCTCCAACTGTTCCAGGTATGATGTTCCAGGTATGCTCACTTCTGGGACAGGTATTTCTTGGTGGACAAAGGAGAAGATCCCTGGGCCCGGATCTAGGCTTATCTGTCTCTCCTTTTTACTCCATTGTGTAACCAAGCATCATAACCTATGATGTCAGCAAACTCTGGTTGGCTTGTTCCATTTCCTTCCCTGCCTGGCTGGGTGGACTTGTCACCCACTGAGGTGTGGATCTGCCAGCCTAGAACCCATTTGCGAAGGGAGAGCCCAGCAACATCTCCAACTTCTGAAGGTGACTTATGGAAGGCCACCACCGGAATCCTAGCAAGCAGACCTCCGATGGAGAGGGACGCTCAACAGCCACCTCTTGTAGATGTTGTGTTGACATGAACATCTCATGAACATGTCAACATCTCCTAGATGTTGTGAACGTGTCCGGCTGGTCCATACGTGCCACCAACCTCTTGACCTCATCCAGCTTCTGAAGGCCATCTTAACATTCTCCAACGAAGCATCAGATTAACAGAGTTGGAAGGGACTTTATAGGACATTTAGTCCAACATCCCCCATCTCCCAAGCAACACCATTTCTGACCGATGGCAGTCCAGTCACTTCTTAAAAGCCTCCAGGGATGAAGCTCCCACAACTTCCGAAGGCAACTTCTGTTCCATGGGTTGATTGTTCTCCCTGTCAGAAAATTTCTCCTTATTTCTAAATTGGAATCTCTCCTTGGTCAGTTTCCATCCATTATTCCTTGTCTGGCCTTTGGAAACTAGCTTGGCCCCCTCCTCTCTGGGGCAGCCCCTCAAATACTGGAAGATGCTCTCCTGTCTCCCCTGGTCCTTCTCTTCACTAGATTAGCCATGCCCAGTTCTTGCAACCGTTCATCGTATGTTTTAGCCTCCGGTCCCCTCATCATCTTGGTTGCTCTTCTCTACACTTTTTCTAGGGTCTCAACACTCATCTTTTCCACACCGTAGAACTATCATTTCCCGCTCCCTCCGCATTGCGTTAAAATGACTAGAGCTGGAGGGATCCGTGTGTACCTCCCTTCCTCGGTCCTGTATGCGAGTCTTATCCGTCAGGGCCTGTCCTGGCCTTTTGCCTTCCTTGGGGTTCCGCTGCACCCAGCCCACCTCCCCTATTATGTGTCCCCGGCTGTAATTGCGCTCTGCCAGAGAATTTTCCACCTCTCCGCCCCCCTCCTCTCCCCGTGGCACAATCCGTGCGCCTCCCTGCACACATGTGCACAAGAGGCTTGCCATTTCGAGTCGTAAATAGATTTCTCTCTCTCTCTCTCTCTCTCTTTTTTTCTTCTTCTTCTCCTTGTTCCCTCTTCCTGAGTAGCTAAAGAGGTTTAATTAAAATTAGGGCTTCTCTAAGCAGCAATATTTATGAGGACGGCACAGGTTAGCTTTGTTCTCCAGAGGGGTTTAATAGAGCCTTAATGGATTGACCTACCCTGCATCTTCGTACGGGCGACTGACTTCCATTCTCCCAGCAGCCACTCCAAACGAAGGGGGGAGCAGAGCGAGAAAACGGCTTTTTATTGCGGGCTGCATTCCCATAAGCGATGGCAATTTATCAGAAGCCTCCGGCAAACAAAGGCAACTGTGAATGAGAGGAACACTTGAGAGCATAGAAATAGTCTCTTCCCCCCCCCCCCACATCTCATCCCTTTCCAGTGGTTTCCCCCCCCCTCCCTTCTTCGCCAGGGACTGGGGCTTTTGTCGCAGGACGGAGGGAGCTGAGCTGGGGATGGGGAATGGCATTCTTTATGCTCCGTCTCCCGCAGGAATGAAAAGATTATTCAAATATTCAATTAAACTGTGAATAGGGTGCCTTCTCCAAACCAGGTGAGTTCATCGCCACGAACCTGCTATTGTCACGCCCAGCGCAGCGGAGAGAGAGAGTGAGAGAGAAAGAGAGAGAGAGGAAGGGAGAGAGAGAGAGAGGAAGGGAGAGAGAGAGGGAGGAAGGGAGAGAGAGAGAGAGAGAGGAAGGGAGAGGAAGGGAGAGAGGAAGGGAGAGGGAGAGTTGAGAGTGAGTGAGAGAGAGAGAGAGTGAGAGAGATAGAGAAAGAGGAAGGGAGAGAGTGAGAGTTGAGAGTGAGAGAGAGAGAGAGAGAGAGAGAGAGGAAGGGAGAGAGAGAGAGAAAGAAAGAGAGAGGAAGGGAGAGAGGGAGAGAGAGGAAGGGAGAGAGAGGAAGGGAGAGAGGGAGAGTTGAGAGTGAGTGAGAGAGAGAGAGAGTGAGAGAGATAGAGAGAGAGGAAGGGAGAGAGTGAGAGTTGAGAGTGAGTGAGAGAGAGAGAGAGAGAGGAAGGGAGAGAGAGAGAGAAAGAAAGAGAGAGGAAGGGAGAGAGGGAGAGAGAGGAAGGGAGAGAGAGGAAGGGAGAGAGTGAGAGTTGAGAGTGAGTGAGAGAGAGAGAGAGAGAGAGAGGAAGGGAGAGAGAGAGAAAGAAAGAGAGAGGAAGGGAGAGAGGGAGAGAGAGGAAGGGAGAGAGGGAGAGTTGAGAGTGAGTGAGAGAGAGAGAGTGAGAGAGAGAGAAAGAGAGAGGAAGGGCGAGAGGGAGAGTTGAGAGTGAGTGAGTGAGAGAGAGAGACAGAGAGAGAGTGAGAGAGAGATAGAGAGGAAGGGAGAGAGAGAGAGAAAGAGAGGAAGGGAGTGAGAGGGAGAGAGGGAGAGAGAAAGAGAAAGAGGGAGAGAGAGAGAGAGAGGAAGGAAGAGACACACGGGGAAGGGAGAGAGAGAGGAAAAGAAAGAAAGAAAGAGAGCTGACATTTAGCCAAGATGCGTGCTTTCTGGTGAATGGGAGGGAAGGTTCTTTGTTTTCACACACACACACACACACCTGTGACTTTCTATTATCCCCCACCCTCACGCCGTCCATTTGCGCACGTTCAGTGGAGGGGAAGAGGTGGGAATTGCCCATTCTGGAATTGAGTAGGGCGTGGCCTGACCATTCCTTCTCCCAGTCAAAGGTCTTTCAGGAAAGGTAGAGGTGCCAGAGATGTCCCTGTTTTGGGGGGGCAGGGTGAGGCTCCTGGAGACATCATGATGATGATGATGATGATGATGATGATGATGATGATGATGATGATGATGATGATGATAACAACAACATTATTGTCATTTCGTGATATATCCATACAACAAAACTGTATATTCCATACAACGAAATTCACTTAACACCCAAAGACCAGGTCCAACACAGAGAACAATCCCTAAACACCCCCACCCCCCACCATAAATCCCCCACCCCTAAACCACCCAAACATCCACACAACAGACCAAGTAATGCTAATAATAATTTCCCAGGAATTAATAAGATTGCAATGCCGATAAAAGAGGATATTTGTAGCTCAGGGTTGCTATTTGAGGGGTCCTCGGTGCTCTCTGAGCTGGGTGGTTTCCTTGCAGAAGTTTCACGAGCCAAACTAGGTAACATCACCAGTGCTAGAAAGGTGTGGGTTTTGCTCTCTCTCTCTCTCTCTCTCCTTCTCCCTCTACCTCTCTCTTTCTCCCTTCCTCTCTCTCTCTCACTCTCCCTTCCCCCCTCTCTCCCCCTCTCTCTCCCTCTCTTTCTCCCTTCCTCTCCCTCTCTCTCTCTCCCTCTCTCTCTCCCTCTCCCTCTCTTTCTCCCTTCCTCTCTCTCTCTCTCTCCCTTCCCCCCTCTCTCCATCTCTCTCCCTCTCTCTCTTCCCCCTCTCTCTCCCCCTCCCTCTCTCTTTCTCCCTCTTTCTCCCTTCCTCTCTCTCTCCCTCTTTCTCCCTCTCTTTCTCTCTCTCTCTCCCCCTCTCCCCCTCTCTCTCCCTCTCTCCTTCTCCCTCCCCCCTCTTTCTCTCCTCTCTCTCTCCCTCTTTCTCCCTTCCTCTCTCTCTCTCTCTCTCTCACTCTCTCCCTCTCCCTTCCCCCCTCTCTCTGTCTCTCTCCCCCCTCTCTCCCCTCTCTCTCCCTCTCTCCTTCTCCTTCTCCCTCTCCCTCTCTCTTTCTCCCTTCCTCTCTTTCTTCCTTCCTCTCCCTCTCTCTCCCTCTCTCTGTCTCTCTCTCCCCCCCCCTCTCCCTCTCCCTCTCTCTTCTCCTTCTTTCTCTCCCTCTCCCTTCCCCCCTCTCTCTGTCTGTCTGTCTGTCTCTCTCTCTCTCTCTCTCCCTTCCAGCCCTGATGATAATACCTAGTTGGGTAATGTAATGTCTGCAAGGAAACCACCCCGCTCAGAGAGCACCAAGGAACCCCATCAAATTGCAATCATTCCATTCCATCCTTTTGGAGACATTCTGTCTTTGCAGGGGCTCAGAGTTCATACCGACCTGAGGGCGCATCATCCAAGCGTTTCTCAACCTCGGATATTTCCAGATGCATGGACTTCAATTCCCAGAATTCCCCAGGGCAAGCATTTCCCAGATTTCTATGGCAGGCTGGGATATTCTGGGAGTTGAAGTCCACACGTGGTCGCCACGAAGTTGAGACACTAGAAAGAGTGCAGAGAAGAGCAACAAAGAGGATTAGGGGGCTGGAGGCTAAAACATATGAAGAACGGTTGCAGGAATTGGGTATGTCTTGTTTAATGAAAAGAAGGACCAGGAGAGACATGATAGCAGTCTTCCAATATCTCAGGGGCTGCCCCAAAGAAGAGGGAGTCAAGCTATTCTCCAAAGCACCTGAGGGCAGGACAAGAAGCAACGGATGGAAACTAATCAAGGAGAGAAGCAACCTAGAACTCAGGAGAAATTTCCTGACAGTGAGAACAATTAACCAGTGGAACAACTGGCCACCAGAAGTTGTGAATGCTCCAACACTGGAAGTTTTTAAGAAGAGGTTGGATAACGCTTTGTCTGAAGGGGTGGAGGGTTTCCTGCCTAAGCAGGGGGTTGGACTAGAAGACCTCCAAGGTCCCTTCCAACTCTGATTCTATTTATTCTATTCTATTCATCTTGAAGAGAGAAATGGCGATCCAATCAAGAGCTGCAGTATTAATTGACAATAAAATAATTATCAATTAATTAATAATTAATTGCTGTTACTAAATTTGGGACATCTCAAACAGGTGCCTGGGGAAACTCGGCAGAGCCAGAGCCAGACCAAACAAACAAACAAACAATTAAATTTATCTGGAAACATCTATGAAATACTTGAAATTGTGCAATAGGATCAGGGTGGATAAAAAGCAATGATTTTTTTTTAAAACATCAAAAAAAAAACCAGATTTTTTTGATTTAAATTGCATTTTTTTTTAATTTAAATCGGATTTTTTTGATTTTTATCGAATTTATTTTAATAAAAAAACTTTTGGGGTAAAAAATCTATCGTAAGGTAGTTTTCTATTTAAGATCCATAAATAATTTAGTTTATTCAGCATGAAACGGAGCTTAGTTATGGAGCAGGAGGCTGTATATTCTGCAACACTGGGACTATCGGTGAGTCAACAGTGGGTCAAAGGAATAGCAGAGATGACAGTTGCTCTTTAAAAATTATGATTTAAATCGAGCTGTTTTAAATCAAGCCTTTTTACCAGTGATTTAAATCGTGATTTAAATCGTGATTTAAATCAACTCGATTTAAATCAAATCCACCCTGAATAGGATGTTTCCGACAATGACCGACCGAGACTAATAGCGATGGGAACCAAGGTAAGCCGGTTTTTATCAGGTGGCTCGCACACCTGCCAGCTACCTTGCTGGCTTTTCTGCAACATAGCCTCTGCTCTCCGTAAAGCTCCGTTGCCCACAATATACCCACGATCGCCCATCTGTGCCAGGCAGCGGGGATCACGGTTTCTATGCCGGCTGAGCCGCCTGCCGGCTTTGTGGAGGCCAAGCAGATTAAGGACAATCTCTCCGGCCGGAGTTTGGAGGCGAAGGCAATCTGGTGCCTCATCTGGCAGGGAGGCGAGGACAATCCAGGCAGCGAGGGAAATTGCCTTGTTTACCTATTGTGACATTTTCCCTTGCTGGGTTGACATAATCAGAGCCGGGAGGGACCTAAGAGATCATCCGGTCCAACCCGCCCTCCCTCCTGCTCAGGGTAGGATTGACTGCAGCATCCGAGACCGCCCGGCTTGTATCTAAAGAAGATCAATCCTTTAAAAAAAAAAAAGAAGAAGAAGCCAGCGTTAAGCAGAGACATTGGTTAGATGCGTTTTGCCTTGTTTTACAACCTTTCTCATCCCCGTCGTTAAGCGAATCGCTGCAGTCGATCAGTTCATAACAACCCGGTGATTCAGTGAATCTGGCTTCCTCATTGACTTCGCTTGTCAGGAGGTCGCAAAAGCGGATCACGCGACCCCCCTCCCTGGCCGTCGTAAATACGACCCCGTCGCCAACGTTTGCAAGCGATCCCAGGGAGTCTGCAAAACGGTCTTGAAAGTGTGACAAACGCTCACCGTTTTTCAGCGCCGTTGTAAGTCTGAACGGTCACTGAACGGATTGCTGTTACAAGGCCTCCTGCTCGGATGGGCGCCCAGCGAGTTTCGCTCTACGACCGTGATTTCCGCCGCTTGCCCTAAGCCAGTGATGGCTAAACTTTTTGCCATTGCGTACCAGGAAAGGGAGGGGGGCGGGGGAGGTTCACGCACGCGTGTGCCCACACCCATAATTTTATGTGCCCCGCCCAACCCCCCCTCCCCCCTTGCTCCTGGCCCGTTTTTCTTTGTCACCCGGCTCCAGATCCTCTCTATGCATCTGGGGAGGGCGTAAACAGCCTTCCCCACCTACCCCCAGGCCCTCCGGAGGCAGAAAACAGCCTGTTTCCCTACTTCTGGTGGGCCCAAAAGGCCTGAAAATCAGGTGGCCGGCATGCACATGCGTGCCAGAGCTGAGCTGGCGTACCCACTGATATGGCTACGCGTGCCACCTGTGCCACGCGTGCCATAGATTTGCCATCACGGCCCTAAGCGAATCGTGGCCGTTGTTACATTAGTGACAAACGGACTGATTCCGCCTGCAAATTTAGCCGTTTGCAGACTTGCCAAACTCCTGGCTGGGGAGGGGGGGGGGCGGAAGGAAGGAAGGCTGGACTGACACCCACCTACCCCTCTTGCCCGTTTTCTCCTTTTGGCTGCAGATGTGAAGTACTTGGAAAATTCCAGTGTGGTCAAAGAAGCTCAGGAAAAAGCCAACGCTGCCCTGATGGAATACACCATCTGCCATTATCCCCACGCCATGGACAAATTCCGGCACCTGCTGTTCCAGCTGGCCGACATTCGGGCCCTCAGTATGCAGGCCGAAGAGTACCTGTATCATAAACACCTGGGCGGGGAAGTGCCCTGCAACAACTTGCTGATTGAAATGCTGCACGCTAAGCGGACTTGAGGGCGACCGACGGACGGACGGACGGACGGAGGAGGAGGAGGAGGCTGGGGCGATGGGGGAAGGGGTTGACAATTAAGGGGAGGCTCTCCCCAGCCTCTGGGTTTTGACCCCGCGTCCTTTCATTGTCCAGCGTGCTGGAATCAGACCAGTTCCGCCCTATTTTTTGTCCCAGGTTTTTGGGAAACCTGAAAAAGGAACTTACTTAAACTTTGGAGGGCGGCCCTTGGAGATGGTTTGGAAGCTGCAGGAAGTCTGCAGTGGGTGGATCCCAAACATGGGTGGGTGGGTAGGTGTGAGGGGGGGAGAGAAAGGGGCAGCCCTGTCTTTCTTCCCCCACCCCACCCCGGCCTCTAGGTCCATCCCCCCCTTCTTTGTCCCAGGAGTGCTGCACATCCGAAAAAAGGGGAAACCTATTAGCATCCCCTTGGAAGGCATAAGTAGGGCCGTTCCCTCTGCCATATCCGATGCATTTTATTATTTTTTTTTTGCAAGGAAAATGCGGGTACCACCCGCACCTCAAACACGGCCTTGAAGATGCTTTTGGGGTATCCGGAGATCCGAGCAACTTTGGGAAGGCGCATGGGGAATCATTCCTCCTTCCCGCTCATCCTGCTTCTCGATCTCCCAGTGGGAAGAAGCCAAGATCTTTTTGCAAAAAGTTTTAACAGAACTAGTTCCGTTTTCAGTTCAGTTCGCATGGCATCTCTCCCCCCCCCCGGCATTCGTTCGGTCCACGGTACGGTGACTTGAGAGTTTGAGGGCCGTATCCTAACGAAGTTGGGTCCTCTCCGGAGGCTTGTGAAGCGGAAACCTCTCGAGGGCATGAAATTGTTAACTGATTCTCTCTCTCTCTTGGGTTTTTTTTCCTCCCCTTTTTCTTTTTAGCCTAGCCATTTAATTTTATTGGTTGCTCCATCCAGCAAGAAGCACTTCGTTTTTTTTCAACGGCCTGTGAAGGGAACAGTTGCCATGTGTCTTTGATAAGAGTCCCTTCCCAGAGTCCTAAATCCGTGTGTTAATTTCATTAACGAATGAATTTCTCAGCCAGGAGGACTTTTTCTTTGTGGCAGGGAAGGGTGTGTGTCCAGGAAAGGCCAGATTTTGACCGTAAAGCCACCATCCATCCAACAGTGATTCTCACCGGCGTCCTGAGATTTTCCAACCCTTCCTTAAAAACCCATTCCAGCTTGCAAGAAATCCTGAACTTACTTGCTCGTAGAGATACGGTGTGTGTGTGTGTGTCTGTTTCCTATGAATGTGTGTCTATTTTAAGTAGTTCTCAAAATTCAAGATTCCTGTTGAACCCCTGGTCCACGAAGGTCAAAACCTCTTCCTGTTTCTTTTTCTGGTAGCTTTGTTCCTCTTTGCTTAAAAACCAGGGTATTTTTTTTTGCAAAGAAATTTGGGAGGGGTGATGGTGGAATCATTTCCTTGAGAGCTCTGAACGTCCAGTCACATCATCCGGTCTTGGCAGGGACGGTAAAATTACAATATTTTTAGCTGAGCGCTTCAGGGCTCTTTCTTTAAGCAGACAAGCCGGGGATGGATTGTGGGACACCCACCCCCAAGGAATAGGGATGAAAAGAGTTTGGGGATACAGTGGGGCGCATTTTCCTTTCCTTGTCCTCATCCCCCACCACATCCCCAAAAAACCCCTCCAATTCGGCCTCTTCGGAGCTGTTGAGTGCCTTCCCACCCAGGTCTCGGCCACGGTCCGATTCTGCTCCCCCATCCCTGCTCCTCCATGCTGCAAGGCTGGTCTCTCTCGTGATGGCTTGTCTCTTGTGTTTTCGACGCCGACGCCTTTCCTGCTTCGTTGTGTGACTTCGGGACAGCCGTCTCTCTCTCTCTCTCTCCCCGTGTGCGTCCTGTGGATCTGCGTGGTGTGGTTTGAAAGAGTTGGGAGGATGTCCTCTTGGAAAGCAAGCATGCTTTCTGGGTTTGCCAGTGGATCTGGGGGAGGATGGGGGTGGGGGTCTTCTTTTCCCCAGCCCTTCCCAAACATGAAAAGTGCTCTTAAGTGTCTATGCCCCCCCCCCACCCCCACACCCTTCCTGTCCTCCTTCCAGAAGTCTTTATGGAGTTCTACCTTGCCGAATTCAGACATTCCAATAAATTTTGTAATTCTGCTACGGTCCATTTCTGAATAGTTCTTTCTTTGCCTTGGGTGGTGTCAGTAGTGGGTTTCAATTTTTTTTATCTACCGGTTCTGTGGGTGTGGCTTGGTGGGCGTGGCATGGCTTGGTGGGTGTGGCAGGGGAAGGATACTGTAAAATCTCCATTCCCACCCCACTTCAGGGGAAGGATACTGTAAAATCTCCATTCTCTCCCCAATCCAGGGGAAGGTTACTGCAAAATCCCCATTTCCTCCTGATCAACTGGGACTCGGAAGGCAGAGAATAGACGGGAGCGGGGCCAGTCAGAATTTTTACTACCGGTTCTCCGAACTACTCAAAATTTCCGCTACCGGTTCGCCAGAATTGGTCAGAACCTGCTGAATCCCACCTCTGGGTGCTGTCCTCGCAACCAAGAACAGCAGAAGGGGTGGGGTGGGGCGGCAGGTGGGACCCCGAAGACTTGTATGGGGGGGGGTGTCTGAATCCACAGATGTGGAGGGTGGGAGGAAGCCGGAGAGAGAAAGGCCACTCAGCACCCTTTTTCCAGTCAACCAAAAAACGGGGCCATGTTGGTTTCAAAAAAAACGAAAACACAAAATTCTGGGGAATTGTCCTTGCCTAGCTTACAAAGCTGGGATGTCCCTCCTCTTTTTCCTGGACAGCAAAGCAGGGCTTGGAGCCTAGCCAGGGATGATAAGACACCGGGCCCAACTCCAGCTGCAGGCGTGGGGGTGACTCGGAGGAGGTGGCCCGTTTCCCCCTGTGAAAAGGCTGCGGGTGAGGGAGGGAGAGAGAGAGAATCTTGTTTGAGAAGTTGGTGAGGAGGAGGAGCAGAAGGGAGGGAGAGAAGGAAGGAAGGAAAGAAGGAGAGAGTTAAGGAAGGAAAAAATGAGGGAGGGAGGGAGGAGAAAGTTAAGGAGGAAAGGAAGGATGGTAGAAAAGGAAGGAAGGAAGGAAAGAAAAAGATGGGGAGGGAGGGAAGGCGGAAGGAAGGAAAAAAGGGAGGGAGGAGAAAGTTAAGGAAGGAAACGCGGAAAGGAAGGATGGTACGAAAGGAAGGAAGGAAAGAAGAAAAAGATGGGGAGGGAGGAAGGAAGGAAAAATGAGGGAGGGAGGGAGGGAGGAGAAAGTTAAGGAAGGGAAGGAGGAAAGGAAGGATGGTGGAAAAGGAAGGAAAGAAGGAAAAGATGGGGAGGGAGGAAGGAAGGAAGGAAAAATGAGGGAAGGAGGAGAATGTTAAGGAATTAAAGGAGGAAAGGAAGGAAGGAAGGAAAGAAAGGGAAGGAGAAAGGAAGGAAGAAAAAAAATGGGGAGGGAGGGAAAGAGGAAGGAAGGAAAGGAAGGGAGGGAGCAGGGAGGGAGGAAGGAAGGAGAAAGGGAGGGAGAAGAAAGTTAAGGAAGGAAAGGAGGAAAGAAGGTAGGAAAGAGGTAGGGAGGAAGGAAGGAAGGAAAAAGGAAGGAAGGGGGAAAAAACCAAGGAGGCCTAAACCCAGCCAAGAAATAGAGCTTCCAGAGGTCTTAGCTTGCAAAAGATTCTCTCCCAGAGACCCAAAACCAGTAACATTTGGAGAACAGTTTCCAGATGTTTCCTTGTAGGTGTAGCTGCCCATTCAGACATCAGGACTCCCCCTTCGAAACGCATTCTGTGATCCTGGACTTCGGGCATGGCCAGGACAGACTTCTCTTTCCCTCCTTAGGGTCTTTTGAAAACATATAATTCATTCAGATTTCAGCCGGCTGTTCAGAGAGCAGCAGCCCTTCCCTGAGCTTGACATTTTTTCCCAGATGTGCAAGACTAAGGTGCCCATGAGCCTCAGCCAGCCTCTGGCCCAGGAGATCAAGCCTGGGGGAGTGCAGGATTCCTTAAAAAAAAAATCCTAAAACTTAGGATTCGAAAGCATCCATTCCCTCGAGCTTCCTCGTTGGCTTCACCGATGGAGCAGCCGACCCTTAAAAATTTTAATTTGGGGGGATATTTTTCACGCACCCCTTTTTGTGCATCCTTTCCCCTGCCCGCTTTTAAAATCTCAGCAGATACGTCCGGCCACATGTCAAGATTTATCTGAAACAGTGTATAGGTCCGTGATGGTGAACTTATGGCACACGTGCCATAGGTGGCACGTGTAGCCATATCAGTGGGCACGCCAGCTCAGCTCTGGCACGCATGTGCATGCCAGCCACCTGATTTTCAGGCCTTTTGGGCCCACCAGAAGTAAGGAAACAGGCTGTTTTCTGCCTCCAGAGGGCCTGGGAGTAGGTGGGGAAGGCTGTTTTCGCCCTCCCCAGATGCATAGAGAGGATCTGGAGCCGGGTGACAAAGAAAAACGGGCCAGGAGCAAGGGGGGAGGGGGGGTTGGGCGGGGCACATAAAATTACGGGTGTGGGCACGTGCGTGCGTGAACCTCCCCCGCCCCCCCTTCCTGGCACGCAATGGCAAAAAGGTTAGCCATCACAGGTATAGGTTTTCCTGCTCAAGCAGAGGGCCGGATTAGAAGACCTCTAGGGTCCCTTTCAGCTCATTTTAAGTCTAAGCCTATTTCCTAGAGAACTGGCGTCGAGGGAAGAGCTGGGGGAAGAGTTTTCACAAGTTTTTTTTTTATTTTGTTTCGGTTGCAGAATCCCTCAAAAGATACAGCTTGTTATCTTCCCTGTTTGGGTTTCCAAATATGTAGCCGAATGTCGACAACTCGGGCAACAAGTCCTGTTATCCCCAGTGGTAGTTTTTTGTGTACGTGTGTGTAAAAGAAACAACTCTTACTTGAAACACTGAAGCCGTCACTTCCCTCCTCTCCCTCCCCGCCCCACCTCAGCCGACCCAATTTTCTTTAGAATAATCAACGTAGATTAAGTACACTTTACACCCGAGAGTTACAAGAGAGTTCCTCTTAACGTTGGCCATCATTAAGCCAACTGGATAACAATACCCATCATGCTCGTCGGTGCCTCTTTGTGCCTCTTCCAAAGTTGTTTTGGAAGGATCTTGCGTTGGAAGAAGATCTGCAGTTCCAAAAACACGGGAGTATAAATTTTGCAGGAAGGTCTCACAAACACGGAAAAGAGCCTCCAAAATAAGACAGGAATAGAAATGAAAATTTTAGCCTTCTTTACCGCAAGCACTTAAGGTATTGCTGACACCTGCAAGTTCGTTGGTCCTGATGAAAACAGGAAGGGAGGAAAATTCCAGTGGCCCTCAGAAGCTTCTTCTTCTTCTTCATCATCATCATCATCATGATGTTAAAAATAGCGCCCTGAAAATGTTCCATTGGAACCCGTGGAAACGGTTTCATGCCTTAAACAGAGCAGTCCAAAAAATAAAAGAAAAGAAAATTTCCATCAGCACCCAGGGCCGTTTTCTGAAGCTGAAGGTCTTCTCGTGTCCTCTTTAACCTTCTCTTCCCCAGCTTTGATGTCCCTGGCTGCTTCCTGTTTTGAAAAACAGGATGAAGGTGGCATCTCTGGAGGCTTCAGGGACAGTCGTGGTGGCGATGCTTAGAGCAGGGGTTTGCAACCTTAAACACTCAAAAGAGCCATTTGGACCACAGAAAAGAAAACACCGGGAGCCACAAAACCCTTCCCGTGCCTGACTATTTCTCAAAACTAGCGTATGTAGTTGAATTAAACGTTCTGTTTTCTTCTGAAACTTTTCTTTTCCTGGATTTATCCATGGTTGGCCTACCGGGATTTGAAAAGCTCAATAAATTGCGTGCCGGCGGGTGTCGCACATTGGCAGTTGTGACACATATTTTGAGCAAAAGGGAGCCGCAGCAGAGGGGTGAAAGAGCCACATGCAGCTCCAGAGCCGCAGGTTGCTGACTCCTGGCTTAGAGAAAGCCCTTGCAGAGATGGTTGGCATGGGGAAAAAAAAAAGAGAGAGGAAGTTTTGGGTCAGGGATGAAAAATGGGGAGATCGAGAGCAGTTGGCTTCCAGAAATGAAATTGCTCTTCTACAACAGATGGGTCCAATGGAGGATGACTTAAGGACCACCCATATCAGACGATGAGATGGAGGAACGGAGGCAGTCGTGAAGCGATGCCACCCAGTAGACCAGGGGTCTCCAACCTTGGCCACTTTAAAGACTTATGGACTTCAACTCCCAGAATTCCTCAGTTGAAATCCACAAGTCTTAAAGTGGCCAAGGTTGGAGACCCCTGGTCTACTGGGTGGCATCGCTTCACGACTGCCTCCGTTCCTCCATCCCATTGTTAAAGACTTTAAAGACTTATGGACTACAACTCCCAGAATTCCTCTGAGGAATTCTGGGAGTTGAAGTCCACAAGTCTTAAAATGGCCTTGGTTGGAGGAGACCACCGGCACTAGACTGATCTTCTATCCAACACTACCCTTTGGAATGACTACATAGCCTTCACTATTGCTGTGGGTCATTTACTCCAGGATAAGACATTACGGTGCTCACCAGAGGCTCACAATTTAGGATGGATGGTTGTGTAGCCTGGTTTTCTCTTTGTTCTCCTTAGCTTCTGGCCACCAGCTCCAAGCTTGGGGGCCAAGAAAGGGAGGAGAATAAGAAGCTCTCCTACCAAGGTTGCCATTTTATGACTGTGTACCTCCAGAGCAGGGGTGAAATGCTACCGGTTCACTCCGGTTCGCACGAACCGGTAGCGATAAAAACTACCGGTTCGGGCAAACTGGTAGTAAAAAGGTATAAATAGAATCACAGAGTTGGAAAGGACCTTGGAGGCCTTCTAGTCCAACCCCCTGCTTAGGCAGGAGGTAAAAAAAAAAGGTTCCGACGATCGCGCGGCACAACCGAACGTCACAGCTGGCTTTTCAGGGGAGGCGTGACGTCGCAAACGGTTGCCGCTCTAGGACGCCACACTTGCTCTCCTTAACCCCCGGGGCTCCGCAGGCACAGTTTGTGTGAACCTTTTTAAAAATTTCTTAAAAGCAATTTTTACTACCTATTCGCCGGAACCAGTAGTAAAAAAAAATGCTTTACAAAAGGGGAAAAAAAAAAAAAAAGATTCCGAGGATCGTGCGGCACAGCTGATCTTTGGAACCTTTTTTTAAAAGAACTTTTTTTTTTTAAAGTATTTTTTTTTTTACTACCCATTCGCCTGAACCGGTAGTAAAAAAAATGCTTTAAAAAAGTAAAAAAAAAAAAAAAAGTTGGCCACACCCACCCAGTCACATGACCCCACCACCACCAAGCCACGCCCACAGAACCGGTAGCAACCAATTTTACATTTCACCACTGCTCCAGAGACCCAAATAAGCCACAATCCACAGTGGGAGGGCAGGGGGGCGGGGAGGAGGGGGCGGGGCTATGGGAAGTGAGAAAGAAACTGTGAGAAAGCATCTTGGTTAGTAAATCGTAACTTCAGAACCAGGCCTGGCAGAGTCTGGAGAAGGAACCTTCTCTTCTCCATCTTCTGGGTTTTTGTCCCTCAATAGTCGCCGGTTGGAGACACGTCGCTGGGAACAGCTCTGCTCATAAGCCTGTAAGAGGAGAAAATGTCCATCATGGTTTAGCTGTTTTGGCTTCTTTTGATTTTCACCTATTTTTTTTTCAGTCTAAAAAGTAAACCGAAGGATGGAAGCTAATCTGGGATTGACGGGCCGTACATTAAAAAATAAGGACAGCTCGAATCATCCTGGTTTTTCCAAACTCACCCAAAACTGGAGATGTCGATGTCGATGTCTCCCACCCCCAGAGGGGTAACCCCTCCAGCAACATAGATTAGATTAACAGAGTTGAAAAAGGGATCTTGTAGGTCATCTAGTCCAACCCCCCATCCAAGCAGGAGACCCTACACCATTTCTGACAGATGGCAGTCCAGGCTCTTTTCGAAAGCCTTCAGTGATGAAGCTCCCACAACTTCTGAAGGCAACTTTTAGTTCCATGGGTTGATTGTTCTCACTGTCAGAAAATTTCTTCTTATTTCCAGGTTGAATCTCTCCTTGATCAGTTTCCATCCATTATTCCTTGTCTGGCCTTCGGGTGCCTTGGAAAATAGCTTGACCCCCTTCCTCCTCTCTGTGGCAGCCCCTCAACTATTGGAAGATGCTCTCCTGTCTCCCCTGGTCCTTCTCTTCACTAGACTAGCCAGGCCCAGTTCCTGCAACCGTTCATCGTATGTTTTAGCCACTAGTCCTCTAATCATCTTAGATAGATTCAGATTAACAGAGTTGGAAGGGACCTTGTAGGTCATCTAGTCCAACCCCCTGCCCAAGCAGGAGTCCCTACACCATTTCTGACAGATGTCAGTCCAGGCTCTTTTCGAAAGCCTTCAGTGATGAAGCTCCCACAACTTCCGAAGGCAACTTCTAGTTCCATGGGTTGATTGTTCTCACTGTCAGAAAGTTTCTCCTTATTTCTAGGTTGAATCTCTCCTCAATCAGTTTCCATCCATTATTCCTCGTCTGGCCTTTGGGTGCTTTGGAAAATAGCTTGACCCCCTTCCTCCTCTCTGTGGCAGCCCCTCAACTATTAGAAGATGCTCTCCTGTCTCCCCTGGTCCTTCTCTTCACTAGACTAGCCAGGCCCAGTTCCTGCAACGCTTCATTGTACGTTTTAGCCTCCAGTCCCCGAATCATCCTGGTTGCCCTTCTCTGCACTCTTTCTAGAGTCTCAACCTCTTTTTTATAGTGTGGTGACCAAAACTGGATTCTAGGTGTGATCTTACCATAGCTGGAAGATCCCAGCCTCACCGTTACCCCCTTGTTTTCACAACAGAGGGAAGAGGGTCTCACCTCTTCTGCCGCCCCTTCTCCAGCCAAAGGAATGCACTTCCTTTTTGTACCCCTTTCTTGGGGCCAATGGCTCGGATGTTCCCACCCAGTCTTGGGTCAACGGTACCCCTGATTTTCCAACGCTGGAACCCGAACTGCCAAGGCTAAGGGTTGGGTGGGGAATCCTATCTCGCCGGCAGCCTCCCGCTTGCCGATACGGTTCTCCATCCTTCCTCCCGCACCCCCCCGCCCATCCCAGCCACCTCCCCGATCCTGTCGGTGCCCAGCTGCAGGCACAAGGAGCACATGTTGCTATGCGCGGCTTAGCAACATGCAAGATGTATTCAGAAACCATAATGAAATTATCGCGGGGAGACAATTGCGGTGACACTCGAGGAGACAGAGGCCACCTCAATCGCCAGGCGATTGAACAAAAGAGACACCTCATTGTGTGGGGTAAATATATGACAATATTCTTTCCCCCTCCTTCCCTCTCCCCCCACCATCACACACAGACACCCCCCCCTGCACGGCCCACCCCCTCTTTTGCAGGGCGCTCACCTCCCCACATAATGGAGCGTAATGAATATCACCAGATCATACCTCCATAAAGGCAGCTAGGAACACATTGGGGAGGGGGTGATGTTTGGGGTGAGGTTGGGGGGGGAGGAAGAGAAAACATGTGGTCCTCTTGTCAAGTGAATGGGGTCCAGAGGCTTTCGATGAGGAGGGGGGGGACAGAGAAAGGAAGAGGACAATCTATTTTTTTTTTCCATCAGCACTTTGCGCCGTGTTTAATAACAGCATTGTTCTCTTTCTATCCCCGAGGTCTTGAATGCAAATTTGCGGTTTGAAAACACGCTGGCGAATAATGGAAATCGGTCAGCGATTCCCACCGCTGTGGCGGTGGCGGATGGCCTGATCGGCAAGCTGGGTTTTTTTTCCCCCCCTCATCTTTGCAAAAGTTTGATATTAAAAATTATATTCGTGACTTTCTCAATTATTCTGCAGAGAGGGAATACAGGCAGCCGTTGACTTAACCGCCGTTCCTTTAAGTGACAGTTCAAAGTTATGACGACGGCGCTGAAAAGAGTTCCTTAGGACTGTTTTTAGGACAGCGCTAAGGCGCTGAGCTTGTCGATCAGAAAGGTCGGCAGTTCAGCGGTTCGAATCCCTAGTGCCGCGTAACGGGGTGAGCTCCCATGACTTGTCTCACCTTCTGCCAACCTAGCAGTTCGAAAGCAGGTAAAAAGAAATGCAAGGAGAAAAATAGGGACCACCTTTGGTGGGAAGGGAACAGCGTTCCATGCGGCTTTGGCATTGAGTCGTGCCGGCCACAGGACCACGGAGACGTCTTCGGACAGCGCTGGCTTTGAAACGGAGATGAGCACCGCCCCCTAGAGTCGGGAACGACTAGCACATATGTGCGAGGGGAACCTTTACCTTTATAGCATCATCCCCAGGATCACGTAAACAAAATTTGGATGTTTGGCAACGGGCCCATATTTATGATGGGTTGCAGCATCCTGGGGTTGTGCGATTTCCCTTTTGCGACCTTGTGACGAACAAAGTCAATGGGGAAGGCGGATTCACTGAAACAATCAGGTTACTAACTGTGGCAAGTGGGTCATAAAATGAAGGAAACTCGCTTAACAAATGTCTCGCTTAGCCACAGAAATTTGGGGTTCAGTTGTGGTGTTAAGTCGAGAACTAACTCTGGTCTGTCCTAGGCGTGAATTCTGAGCAGGACAAGACTCCTGAATAGTGGAATTTGAGACAGGATTAATATGTTTGCAAAACTTGGAAATCGATCGACAATTTCTGGCCTGATCTGGAAGGCATTTTTCACTTTGCAAAAGTTTGATATCATTATCATTATCATTATTATTATTATTATTATTATTATTATTATTATTATTATTATTATTATTATTATCTCTTTTATTCATTAAACATGAAACTCGGTCAACTGAACATTCCAAAATGCATCACAAATACCATTGACTGGTGCTAATGGTTGATGCAGGTTGCAGGCGGTTGTTGTTGTTGTTGTTGTTATTATTATTATTATTATTATTATTATTATTCATTAAACATGAAACTCAAGTCAACGGAACATTCCAAAATGCATCACAAATACCATTGACTGGTGCTAATTTTTTATTATTATTATTATTATTATTATTATTATTATTATTATTATTATTATTATCTTTATTCATTAAACAAGAAACTCAGTCAACTGAACATTCAAAAATAATATAATAATTATAATAATATATCATTATTATTTACTTTATTCATTAAACATGAAATTCAGTCAACTGGACATTCAAAAATGCATCACAAATACCATTGACTGACGCTGATGGTTGATAGGGGTTGCTGCCAGCATCCTAGGTATCAACCAAGTACCTTCTTAAGATGTACGATGTTCCAAGTAGCACAGTTTTTTGCAGTTCCGCTGGTGTTATTGCAGGAAGCTGCAATTTGCTGATGTCTGTTATAAAATTCTTGGACATGGTGCCAAGTGCCCCGATGACAATGGGTATCACTGGCACATGTTTCATCCATAATTGCGTACTTTCGATGGCTATTATTGGTTAATCTTTAGTGAGATTCACAGCCTTTGAGGCTGGTTAATAGCTCAGCAGCTCGAGTCCTAACCAAGGACCTAGGAACTGTTAAGGTATCGTCGGAGGATGTCAGCTGTTCCGAGTAAGGTGGTTTTTTGTAGAGTCAAAATGTTCAAGTCCGGCAAATTTAGAATTTCTAGATAGCGGGGTAGCCTTTTGGGTATTGCTCCAAGGGCTCCAATTACAATCGGGACAACACACGATTTCTTTTTCCACAGTCGCTCAACTTCAATTTGCAAATCCCGGTACTTTGTGATTTTTTCTTGCTGCTTATCTTCAATCCGTGCATCACCAGGTATTGCAATGTCAATGAACCATCCTTTTTTTCTTTTCAACTATTGTTATGTCAGGTGTGTTGTGGACCAAGTGCCTGTCAGTCTGAATCCTAAAGTCCCACAAGATCTTGAGTTTTATTATTATTATTATTACTATTGGTTAATCTTTAGTGAGATTCACAGCCTTTGAGGCTGGTTAATAGCTCAGCAGCTCGAATCCTAACCAAGGACCTAGGAACTGTTAAGGTATCGTCGGAGGATGTAAGCTGTTCCGAGTATTATTATTATTTTTTATTATTTATTTATTTGATTTATTATTATTATTATTATCATTATTATTATTATTATTATCATTATTATTATTATCATTATTATTTTGCAAATTTCTCAACAATTATTCTGCAGGGAAGGAATAAGCGTGACAAGGCTCCAAGATTGTAGAATTTGAGGCATGATTTCTCGAGTTTAAAAGTCCTGAACCGGTGAAAATGCAGCAAGGCTGAACATAATAGGGGAAGACCTTACCTGATGATTTGAAGGCAGTCAGTTGTACAGCCTGGAAAAAAAAAAAAGAGAAAGAGAGAGAAAGAGATGGTGATCTGATCCCGCTCCCCAAATCTCTGAAAGTAACCCCCATTTGTCTTCAGTCTCGCAGCAAAACAATTTCCCACAAAAAAAAACAAACAATCTCCAGTTAAACTTTGCTAATCAAAACTTTCACCTGTGTCCTTTTCGATTTGCAAGTGTGAGCGGCGTCAATCACATAACCAAACAAGCAGTGCTTAAAATCCCATTCTTGGATGACCAAAAAGACCTTTTTTTCCTTTTTTTAAATGTGCTTATTGTCCTAAACCAAAGTTCGGTTCTGTCTTTCGCCTTTCTGTTCTGAAATGCTAAGAGGTCATGGATCAAATAGTCCCAGCTCAGTTTCTTTTTTTCCCTAATTTCTTTTCTGGATCGCTGGCTTTTTCCAACCTCCGTTTCCCTTCAGGACTGGAGATGCAATTGTTTTTTTTTTGTTTTTTTAAAAAAGAGAGTCTTATTTCGTGTTTTTACGATGGAAACCCTGCCCCCTTTATAAAAACTATTTTAATCCGCCTCGCAGGGGTGCAGCCTCCTTGTGGCTGGAGCCCTAAAGCATGATGTGAGTTGTACTCTGTATGCCTGCAAAAAAAAAAAAAGCTAGCAACTCCATTTCCAGAGATTCAGAGGACTAAAGGGACACCCCGAGGTCATCTAATCCAACCCCCCCCTCTGGACAAGGGGCTGCCCAGTCTTTTGGGGAAAAAAAACTTTTTAAAATCGTGAGCGAGTTGCACAATCACCACCACAAAGAGCCTTGAATTCGACCTCAATGCTAGCTGCGTTGTTCACCCCGAATTCAGCAAAAACCCTCGGTGGGTTCAGCTCACGCATATCAACAGCCCCCGGGGGAAACCCTGGTTATGGTTTTATGGCGGATAAAATATTGTTTGAGCCCCGTGAGTGTATCTACATAATGCCTGTGTATGTATATAATGTGTCATCAAGTCATTGTTGAGTCATCAATCTCCGCCTCGATATTCTCCATCAATATGCACCGACTCGCATAAATACACGCCCGCGCACCACTCTGGCTGAAAGAACCTGCTTCTTTTTTAAAAAAAAACCCACAAAGCTAAGTTTCTAGACCTTATGACCAGGAAGTCGATCTTGAACGACCGAGAGCCGATCTTTGCATATTTTCTCCCCCCCCCCACCTCACTTCACTGCCTATTGTCGAGGTGGATCATTTAATCCTCCCCACTGGCTTGTGCATAAGAAAGAAGGGGGTACCCATTAAACCGACAAACCAACCGGTAGTCTTTCCACAGAGAAGCGTTGCAAAAAAAAGGGAAAAAAAGGGAGAAGAATTTTATCCCTTTGCACCCCTTCTGGTCTCTCCAGCTCGTGGAAAGTGATGGGGAAACCAGGCGCGAAACTTCCGCCTCCGAAGTACCAACGTTGGCCTTGGCATTTAAAAACCAGCAGCGACGCTTAAGCGCTGGGTGGCTTAATTGCTTTAGCCTCTGCTTAAGAACCGGGTGCCCAGTACCTTGGCAATGACCTGGGTTGCTGGATCTTAAACACCCTGGCAGGTGACTGGTACCCTGCTTTCCTTAGCCCACTCCCGAGCCAATCAAGACCCTCGAAAGAAGACGCCATGCCAAGGTTGCGTGGCACGATCACTTCGCTGATTAAACAGGGGTGGTGGGCAGGAAAGAAGAGTGGGGGGGTGTGTGGAGAGGGAGGAAGAGTTGTTTATTTGACAGAGACGCATCGGGTGCCCTTGGATGTCAAGTTGTCCGAACGCAACATAATCCTTTTTCAATAGTCTGGCAGAAATGCGCGGCCCCACATCGTCATGGCTTCGGCTGGGAAGCTGCTCTCACTGCCCACGACGGAACGGGTGACGGGCGAACAACGGAGGGGGGTAACGGAGCTCGGAGGTTCTCCTGGAAGGGATCCCATGGAAGGGTCCCCCCCTTTTTCCACAAAGCTCAAAGGGGCGGTGGGTGATGGAGAGACCCAGCTTCTTTTCTGGACATTGGGGAGGGTTAGGGTTACATTGAAGCCCAAAATGTTGGAAATGTAACCAACGACAAAGTACCTTCTTTCACGCTTGGTGGCCATGTCCCGAAGTGAAAAAGTACTGGACTAAGATACAAGGATGGCTACAAGAGTGAATAAAATGTCAAATAGAACGAAACCCGGAAACGTTTCTCCTGGGAATACTTAAAAACAAAATTTGATAGAAAGATAAGGTATTTGATTCTACACGTATTAACAGCGGCAAGAATTGCGTTCGCGCAATACTGGAAGGAACGCCGTACACCGCCAGAGGGATTGATCATTCAGAAGAGATACATGAATGTGCCGAAATGGATAAAACGTACCCTAAGAACTAAAAGAAAAAGATGATTCGGAATTTTATGCGGTTTGGGGGAAAATGGCACGCTTGGGTAGATAATAGAAATAAAAATTGGAAATATACATAAGGCTATTGAGGATTAGATATTGGAATGTATATCATGTAGACATTGTATGGAATGTTGATCTGAAGTATACAAAAATGACACAGTCTGTTGATTATGTACTAGAGTTGTGTAAAGGAACATTGTAATAAAAATTACTTAAAAGGAAAAAAAAAGGGTTTACATTCTTAACAGGTTGAGTGGACATCCTACCTGCCCTGTGGCTTCTTGCCCAGGTGTGACAGCCGGGAGACTCTGCAGGATTAAGGTGGGATCCTTCTACACCGGAGCGATGTAGAAGGACTCAGGGGATTAACTAAGATCTTCAGAAGGTGTCAGATGGAGGATTGGTTGCAACCTTAGATTCTCGAGAGGTAACGCAGGTGGGAGGAGGGAAAATAGGCAAGACAAAAATCAGGTTTTTTTTCCTCCTTCTTGCAGGTGGGCATGGAGAAGAAGAGACAAATGCTTTCTTTCCATGAAAGGCCTCCTAGATCAGGGCGTCACCAAGCTTTTGGACCTCAGGGACCACTAAATTCATAATTTTAAATCCCGCGGACCACTAATACGATCTGCTTAACGATCGGCTGGGTGGGCGTGGCAAGACGGTCATGTGACTGGGTGGGCGTGGCCAACTCGATGTCACTCACGTCGAGGGGCACCTTGCCAGCCTCTACTCGCTACTCCTCGCCGGGGCTCCTTAGGACCCCAACAGGAAGCAGTTGCTGGAGCTAAGCAGCCACCACGAGAAGGAGTTGGCAAAACAGCTGGGCTCAGTTCAAATTCGATCTGGCCGAGAAGGAGGCTCAGCAGAAGCACCTCACTGAGGACTAGAGGCTTTCCAAGACCTGCGGGAGTGCAAGGCCAGGTACCGGCCCCTGGAGGCTCAGCAGGCTGAGATGGTCAAAGAGCCTGGTGGCGCAGCAGACTAATAGCCTGTTATTATCATTCAGCTGCCTGCAATTACTGCTAGTTCGAATCTCCCCAGGCTCAAGGTTGACTCAGCCTTCCATCATTTCTAAGGTGGGTAAATTGAGGACCCAGTTTGTGGGGGCAATAAGATGACTTTGTATAAATATACAAAAGGATGAAGGCTATTGCTTAACGCATTGTAAGCCGCCCTGAGTCTTCGGAGAAGGGCGGCATATAAATCAAATTAAAATAAAAAAAATAAAAATAAATGGTCAGCCAGTTCCAGGCCATGATGCTGTCCCACTTGAACAAGGCCCTCCGGCTCTTTGCCACCAGCGGCGCTTCCCCTCCAGCCCAAAGCCCCACACCAGGAGGCTGAAGCAGACCCCAAGTCGGAATTTCTGCCCCCCACTGCCCCCCACAAAAAGACCCCCAAATGGGGAGACTCTCTGCAGCAACACAAACGTTCATTGCACGTATCCGTCCCAGGGGCCGTTGTTTGAGGACCCCTGATTTAGTGCAATATAAAAAAATGCAAATCATTTTTCTGCAGACCACACACCCCTGTGTGCTCAGTTAGGGACATCCTTCCATAAACTGGGCCCACAGCCTTCCTTGAGACAATGGGGGACGATTAGTCTCACAAATCTGTTCCCCTCAGCACACATCTTTCTCCCACAAGATGGTGTCCTCCAGATGTTTGGGAGTCCAAAGATGGCTGAGAGGAAGAGGAGTTGTGTGGAGAAATGCACAATATGGTGCTTGACGGAGGCTAGGAGGACGTACACCCCGCACTTGGCCATAAAAACCTGTTTTACTCAGTCACAGTAGAGTTGGAAGGGACTTTGGAGGTCATCTAGTCCAAGCCCCTGCTCTGGCAGGAGGCCTGTAGTAGGGATTCGAACCGCCGAACTGCCGACCTTTCTGATAGAAAAACTCGGCGTCTTAGCCACTGAGCCACCTAGTTAGGCTCCAACAGAAAGAGACAAAGAGTTGAGCTTGCTCGATGCGATAGGCTCACACTGACCAAGTGGCTTGATCCCAAGGGGGCAGCCGATCATTTAGGGCCTGTGGGGGCTCCCCTGGAAACAGCAAAGGCATCCTTGGTCCCTGTGCCAGCGAAAACGGGGGCCGGGAGGGGAGGGCTGCGTGCCCCGGCCCCTCCGAGCTCTGTTTTCACTGGCAGAGGACGAGCAAAACAAACTAAAAGCAAAAGAAAAGAAAAGGGAGAAATGTTTCCCCTTTTGCATTTGAGCATCCAAGAAGGAGGAGAGGAAAGGAGAAAGAGAAAGAGGAAAGACAAAGAAAAAGATGGAAAGAGGGGAAGAAGGGAGGAAGGGAGGAAAAAAGAAGGAAAGTGGGGATGGAAGAAGAAAGGAGAAGGAACAGGGAAGGAAAAAGGAAGGAAGGGAGGAAAGAGGGAGGAAGGGAAGGAAGGAAGGGAGGAAGGGAGACAGGGATGGAGGAAAAGAGAAGGAAAGTGGGGATGGAAGAAGAAAGGAGAATGAACAGGGAAAGAAAAAGAAGGAAAGAAGGAGGGAGGGAGGGAAGAAAGGAAAGAGGGAAGGAAGGAAGGAAGGAAAAAAAGGAAAGAGGGGATGGAAGAAGAAAGGAGAATAAACAGGGAAGGAAAAGGAAGGAAAGAAGGAGGGAGGGAGGGAAGGGGGAAAAGAAGAAAAGAGGAGATGGAAGAAGAAAGGAGAATGAGCAGTGAAGGAAAAAGAAGGAAGGAGGGAGGGAGGAAAAAAGAAGGAAAGAGGAAATGAAAGAAGAAAGGAGAATGAACAGGGAAGGAAAAAGAAGAAGGAAGGAGGGAAGGAGAGAAGGAAGGAAGGAAAAAAGAAGGAAAGAGGAGATGGAAGAAGAAAGGAGAATGAACAGGGAAGGAAAAAGGAAGGAAGGAAGGAAGGAAGGAAGGAGGGAGGGAGGGAAGGAAGGAAGGGAGGGAGAGAGGGAGGGAGGAAAAAAGAAGAAAGAGGGGATGGAAGAAGAAAGGAGAATGAACAGGGAAGGAAAAAGAAGAAGGAAGGAGGGAAGGAAGGAAGGGAGGAGAGTGGGAGGGAGGGAGGAAGGAAGGAGGGAAGGAAGGAAGGAAGGAAGAACGATTATAATGAGAGGGAGGGGGATCCGAGAGAAGTCCTGCCTTATCACTTGGCCATCACAGGTGCCCCCCCCAACATGCATGCTGTCCACCCCGGCCACGCCCACCCCAGCCTTCCAAAGTCCAACACAACCCTGATTGCGGCCCCCAATGAAATCGAGTTCGACACCCCTGATGCAGGGCATCTTCTGAGAGGTGGGCGGGTGGGAACTTACCGGTTTCTCAGGTGACATAATGGATGACACGCTCCGTGGGATTTTGGCACTGAAGTTCCCTATATTAGGAGAGGGGCATCAGTTGGGTGCAACAGCAAACATCCGAACGCAGCGTCTGCCTTCCTGGCAAAGCTGCTCTCCCTACCTTTGCTCTTGGAGTTGGACGCTGCCGTGTCCTTCTCGCTGGAACAGGTTGTATTTTCCGGGGTGGTTGGGTTGAATCTGGCCATCTCCCAGGAGGTGTCCCTGGGGCTTGACAGATAATTGACAGGGTGGGAGCAGTTCTGAAACAAGAAGAGGAGAAGAGAACATCTGGAGGAAGAGGGCCTTCCCTTGAAGCCTGGGAGAAGCAGGAAAACCCTTCTGAGATGTTGAAAACGCAGGTGGGCCTCCATAACTTTGTCCAAAGAGGGGCTGGATCCAGATCCAGGCAGTTCTCCTCTGAGCTGACCCATTGAAAGCAACTGATTGAAGATGGTTTCGACTTCATTTCAAAGGTAGGAGAGAATTTGGTCTGTCCATCCATCCCTGGATCCAACTCCCTACCGCTTTGAAGGCAGAAAGTTACTTCCTCTGGGAGAAAGCTAAACTAGGTTTGCCTCCTGTAGATGCTAGCTTACTTTAGAGAGGGGATATGGAGACTCCCATTCAGAAATTCTACCAGGCCAGTCTCAGAAGAGGCCTTTTCATATCTGGATCACAGAAATCCAGATGTTCTTTAGACAGTGTCCAAGAGTCACCGACAGCTCCAGCGTGTCGCTGCCCCATATCAGCCAACTCGTTTTTTTTTTCAGACCATGAGCCACGGTGGTGCAGTGGTTAGAGTGCAGTACTGCAGGCTCCTTCTGCTGCCTGCTGCCTACCTACAATTTGGCAGATCGAATCTCACCAGGCTCAAGGTTGACTCAGCCTTCCGTCCTTCCGAGGTGGGTAAAATGAGGACCCAAATTGTTGAGGGCAAGAGGCTGACTCTGTAAACCGCTTAGAAGGGCTGTGAAAGCATTGTGAAGTGGTATACAAGTCTAAGGGCTATTGCTATTTGTCTCTATGTATGTCTGTCTATTACATATCTATCTCTATCTCTATCTCTATCTCTATCTCTGTCTCTGTCTCTGTCTATCTCTCTGTCTATCTCTCTATCTATCCATCTATCCATCTATCTATCTATCTATCTATCTATCTATCTATCTATCTATCTATCTATCTATCTATCTATCTATCATCTATCTATCAGCCATGGTGGCCCAGTGATTAAAATGCAGTATTGCCGGCTAACTTTGCCCACTGCCAGGAGTTCAATCTGACCAGCTCAAGGTTGACTCAGCCTTCCGTCCTTCCAAGGTCGGTCAAATGAGGACCCAGATTGTTGGGGGTCATAGGCTGGCTCTGTAAATTGTTTAGAGAGGGCTGTAAAGCATGAAGCAGTATATAAGTCTAAGTGCTATTGCTATTTATGGAAGGATCTGTAAAGATCTTGGATCTGGTGGATTCCCACATCATCTGAAGAGGAGAGAATGAAGGCACCTCACAATTTTTTTAAAAAAAATTGATTTATATGCCGCCCTTCTCCGGAGACTCAGGGCGGCTTACAGTGCGTTAAGCAATAGCCTTCATCCTTTTGTATATTTACACAAAGTCAGCTTATTGCCCCCACAACTGGGTCCTCAATTTACCTACCTTAGAAAGGATGGA